>NC_040012.1:12384635-12684635 GCF_000972845.2 Larimichthys crocea
AAAATCATGTGGGACCGCATCTCAGAAGGTACTGAACCTCTCACTGCTACTCTACCAACTAAATTATAATTAATTTAACACTGCCCATTCATATATTTATTAATAATTCATTATTTATCCCATTATGACATGATTACAGTTTTGTCAGATTAAGGAGATTAAGTTTTGTACATTACATCTATGTAGACTTTTCACAAAATTCACATTCTATTGAATCAGAAAATTTCAGAACTTCAAGAGTGAAGTGTTATGTAGGACTTGGAAAGGAAAGCGCTTCATGCAACAGTTGATTTATTGCTCGTGTGGTAAGCATGCACAAGTTGTTTTCCTAGCTGCATAATCTTAACGATAAGATAAGGAAAAGATATTATCAGCATATTATGGAAGATCAGACATTTTATATCACCTGAATTAACCTTCACTCTTCAAATTATCAAGTAATCAAATAAATTTTTATAGTGTGATTGATTGTCAGCTGTAAATAAGCAACTTTTATTGCTGATAAATATCTTTGATATTCACCCCCACATTTTTAGATAGACAAAAAGACATTGTAATAATCGATTGAATTAAATAATTAAATAACTGCACTGAGATCTTTTCATTTTTGTCTCATGTACAGGCAGAGAGCACAACTTTAACACTTACAATGACACCACTTCAAGCTCTTTGGGTGTACCCTACGACTATGGTTCCATGATGCATTACAGTAAAAATGCTTTCCGCAATGGCACCGAGCCCACCATCGTCACCAAGATCCCCGCTTTCAGCGATGTCATTGGCCAGCGTATGGAGTTCAGTGACAGTGATCTGCTCAAGCTACATCGCCTTTATAACTGCAGTAAGAGTCAACAGCCAACATCTGCTGTGTTTTATTATGTGTACAAGAAGTGCTGTGTCACCTTTTATCACCGCTGTTATTACACCTTATTCTTTGAGCTGTTGATTATATGGCTTAGCTCCTGAATGAATGCAATATGGAAATGTGTGGATAAGCAAAATATTCTCCATAGTGCGCAATCAATCAGTTTATAGCAGTTCAAAGTCCTACACCTGTGTAATGTGTGTGAATAAAATGTCTTCCAGCCCAAGGCTCCACGTTCCTGGACTCGTGTGACTTTGAACGTGAGAATATCTGTGGTATGATCCAGGGACAAGGGGATAAAGCAGACTGGGTCAGGACTACCAAAGCTGATGGAGGGCCCAACACGGACTACTCCAACATGGGGAAATGTACTGGTGAGGATGATGCAGGACACATTGTGCATATACTGTATGTGTCTCTGCATTAAAGGACAACACTCACATACCTATACTTTATATACATTGAAAAGATTTTCGCTCGTTCCTCCTCTTTACACTGGCCTTGAAAAAAAGACAACAGCAATTCCAATGTAGGTGGACACACTTCAGTCCTTATTCTTTGTATCAAAGCTAATACGCAGCTTTGCAGTTTGTGTTCAAAAACAGAGAGGGAATTTCATACTAAAAGATTCACTTTATTTGTTTAAAACTTCTTAAGCCGCAGGGTCTCCCAATTGAGAGGAAATGGTCAAAGACTGTTGTAAATGGATGTGATGAACCCCAGTAGTGATATATATATTTGGTATTTGGCATAGATAGTGCCAAAATGTGCCAAATATGCCCAAATGGCCATTTTTGAGACTCGGCCTAAAAAGTCTGTATTAAAACCTAATTTAAAACCTAAAGAGATACTCATTATAAAAGTGTGAATTTTTATTAGGCAGAAATGAATTTATGCTATGTGACATCTTAATTTAATCTGAGCCAGTGACATACATACTGATACTTTTACATATCTGAACAAATCACAAGTGTTCCCTTTATTATGACACCAAAATTATTCAAATAGACCTTGTAGTTGCAGAGATATACTCTATTTATTTTGGGTATGTCATTTTCAAGCAGAGGCCTAAAAAGAGAGGGGAGGGGATCTCTTCAGCAGTTACAGCGACAGAAAAACTGTTTCAGTGTGCAAAAAAGCAGGGATGAGTGTTGTTCAAAGATAGACTTGAAGTGCTGCTGACTGATTGGCTCGTGTAATCTTTCCTCTAATCATCCACTGTGCAAAGTGCATTGAAATGATACTTACGTGTTGGCATTATCTGACGATCTCATCTGAACTGATCTTTAGGCTCGGGATATTTCATGCACTTCAGCACTGGCAACGCCAGCATTGGAGACACAGCTCTGTTGGAGAGCAGGCTCCTTTACCCCAAAAGAGGATACCAGTGTCTGCAGTTCTTCTACTACAACACTGCCCACACCAGCGACACACTGAAGATCCATGTCAGAGAGTATGACAAAGCGAACCCCAATGGAAAACTCCGCCTTATAAAGACCATAGATGGTGAATATTGTTAAAGTCTCCTGAAAGATAGTAGTAGTTGTGGTATCTTGTCATTGTGAACTCACTATGTTTTTATCTTGCTGTAAAAGGACCCCCTGAGGAGCTGTGGCAACTGCACCATGTGAGTCTAGACGTCAAAACAAAATTCAGGGTTGTCTTTGAAGGAGCCAAAGTGGCTTCAGGGTCAGTGAATGGAGGTATGTCACTGGATGACATTAACCTTTCTGAGACCACCTGCCCAGAGTTTATATGGTGCGTGAAAAACTTCAGTAATGTTATGGATACCACCCCAATGAACACATCGATCTTCAGCCCCCTGTTCACCTCCAAGGAGGGTTACACCTTCCAAATGGAGCTGTATCCCAGCGGTAAGGCAGGCTACCCCAATGAGTTGTCAGCCTATGCTCATTTAGCAGTCCGTCAAGGGGAGACTGGACAGAAATGGCCATGCCCCTGGAAACAGATGACCATGATGCTGATGGACCAGCACCCACACATCCAAAAGCGCATGTCCAACCAACGCAGTGTTACCACTGACCCCAACATGAAGGCAACAGGTGCAACTACTTTTACTGTCATAAAGATTCCAGAGAAATCACGAAAATACAGTTTTTGCTGTAAACACTATATTTATACAACCTCCAACAACATCTTTTTAAAAATAGGCTCTGACCTGTTTTTCTGGGACGACCCTCGCAAGGTGGGCGTTGAGGTCAAAGACACAGATGGGACCACGTATTTCCGAGGGCCAGGCGCTGGCACTGCGGTATACCTGACCCACCTCAGAGCGAAAAGCAGGGATTTTATAAAGGGAGGAGATGCCATCTTTCTCCTTACCATGGAAGGTAAAAGCACCAGATTACCATATTATCTCAACAGATCAAAACATTCTGTGTTCAAAGACATCAAAGAAGAAAAAACGTACCTCCCAATAATCAAATCATTTTTTAATGAAGCCACCTCGACCCTGTCATACATTGTATCTAATACTTTTTCATTAGCATGCTACATACTCATCTCTGCCACCCGTTTAAACAGAATATCTGTAGGATCATGTATACCAGTGATGTATGATTACACCCACAACTAATAAAACCACTTGTCAGACTCTATAGTCAACCATGTGATCCAATCATTGCTTGTTCATTACATGTTATTCTCCTCCACTTGGATCCAATTAACCGCTTTCTCATTTGCCGTCCTCCTTCAGATGTGTCTCATCTGACAGTGACTCAGCCTCTGCCTTCCCCAACCGGACCCCCGGGCACTACTACTACCACCACAGATGTCTGCCACAATGTGCAATGTCTGAATGACGGAATCTGTGTGGTGGACGAAGGGAAGGCTGCTTGCAGGTGTGTGCTTTTTGACAAAACTGCAGATGTAACACTCTTAAAAGGGTCATGTCATGTTTTAAAACCGACCAATCCAAATTTTCACAATCTTTTAAGTGTTGCATTGTCCCTGCTATGTGACATTATTATTAAGAGAACAGTTTAGCAATTGGGAAACACTCTTATACGATTTCTTGCCAAGAGTGAGATGAGAAGCTTGATCATGTATGTATGGAAGATATGAAGCTACAACCAGCTGCTTGCCTTAGCTATGGAGATAACACTTAATGTGGTTGTAACCAGATGTAAGGCCTATGCATTAAGGTAGTACAACTTTAATTCCTCCTGCGATGCAGGTATATAAACACATATATAACTATATAATTATATGAAATATGCCTAAAGTTATAATTGTTGAAAATACTTATTAATGTCCTTAATTTTGTCTATATATGAACTATTTATGTTGCGTACTACTCATAAATTGATCATAAATCGGGGCATTAAATTGACAGTTTGGCACACAGCAGGAAAACTCTAGTCAGTTTCTGTCCAAAGGTAATAAAATCATCCTAGCAGCACCTCTTAATCCGAGTTACAGTATATCTTTTTTATTAAATCTCAACAAAAACAAAAACAAAAAAACAACAACAACTACAAAGTGTAAACGACATATTGCGGTTTTACTTCTTGTGGAACTATTCTTTGACTGGGTGCAATAACTTTTTGTTACCTTTGGACAGAGCCTGGCTAGTCATTGCCCAGTTCCCAAGTCTTTGTACTGAGCTAAACTAACTTCATAACTAGCTGGAAAGTGGTATTGGTCTTCTTCTCTTACTCCGAGCAAGAAGGTGAATAAGCATTTAATAATTTAGTTTCTTTAAGATATTTCTGGGATTAAATATTACAAGGAAGTTTGATTTTGCTTGTGGGCATATCAAATATTTGATCCTCAAGAACTGCAAATACATCTAGATAAAGCTTCCTAAAAGCTATTTTATCAGCTCAGTAGTTAATCATTTTCCAACCCATGTTGTCCCATTTGAATTCTTCTCATATTTACCTTCCATTCATTTCCCATCCCTCTCTATACACACTACATAAGAATACCTTCAAGTCCTTCACATTCTTTTCCTCTGCTCTCCAGGTGTGATGTGGGTGATGACTGGTGGTACTATGGGGACAGCTGCCAGCACAGGGGTTCCACCCAGGATAAAACCAACCTTGCTCTTGCCACTTCTTTGTCTGTGTTGGGAGTAATGCTGGTGATTACAGCAATCAGTGTCATCTGTGTGAAAAAGAAGTACATGAAACGTGGAAACGATGATTTGGTCATGTCAAACATGAACGCTACTTAGAGACTGTAGTGGGAGACTCTGACCTTTTCAATGAGAATGGAAAAAAAATATACAGATCTGAAGTCAAATGAATGTTTATGCTGTAGAGCTAAGGCACACTGCAGATCAAACATTATATGAGATTGCCCCCTTCTGGTCATTTCATCTAAAAACAACAGAGCAAACTAAGAATATTACTGTAAATAAATTCTTTTGAAATTCTGATGTCTGATGTCAATTTAATATCAAATGTGCATTAAAAATAAATCCCGGACAGCATTACTTATATTCACAAATTTAAAATTTATTATATCAAAGACAGGAACATCTGTGTTGTCTCTTTTCCATGTGGATATATATTTGTTTGTATTACTGAACTTGACACAGTCATGCCGGTGATAACAGTTACTGTAGGAGGGAGGTGGGACTAATATTACGTGTGTGTGTGTGTGTGTCTGTCTGCGTCTGTGTAGGTGCATCCAAAGTGTGCATGCAAAGATCTGTCTATTAGTGTTCACTAGTTACAGTGATGACTACAGGACATCACGATCAAACAAAGTGGAGCAAACCACAGCAGCTCTGTGTAGTTATATTGCATGGAATGTCTGGGTTTCTGACCTGCAATTGCACATATACATTTCTGTGTGTATGTGGGTGTGTGTGTGTGTGTCATATTTGTGGGTCTTCGTTGTAAGATAAAAGAAGGGAGGGGGGGGTTGACACCTCCATGACAGCAAACTCTTCCTCCCCACCACTAAAACCTTCACCGGCATACAGGTATGCAGTTCCTTTAAAAAGCATCAGTATACAACATTTCTCTTATTTACAATCATTGGAAAAAAAAAAAAAAAAATCACCATTTCTCGCAGAGAAGATTAGTAAAAGTGACTGAGTCACTATAAAGAGTATGCAACTCCTAGGAGTTAGTATTTAAAATTTCTACAAAAAATTTCTATGCCATTTTACAGGCCAAGAGCCATGATTTACTGAAGAAATACAGTATTTTAAGTGCCCTATCTACAACAGTTAAGTGTGGTATTACTGATGTACCATTCAACATAGTCCACTGATAATAAAAAGATTATGTGTCTCTGTTTTCTTAAAAAGTTCTTTCAGCAACGTCACTGCTTTCACATTAAAAGATATGGTAAGTTCTTACAAAAACAAACAAACAAAAACATGGAACCGTTATCCATATTAACAAGTGTTGTGGCGAGCTAATGCTATTGCAAAGAGACTAGTGTTGATTACATACTCAGCTGGTTGTCTAATGTAAAAACAACGTTCCACAGTCTGTGAGAAGGGCACAAACCGTGGACACCAGGAGCTGTGTCCACGGGCTTTTCAAGAGGGTTAAAGGGCTCATTTGCTTGTTTCATTCTATGAGTTGCTAGGGTAAAAATGGGGTGGAGCAGGTTACAGTGCATGGTTCTTCGACGATGAGGCTGTTGTAGAGTGAGGAAGGCTGTTTAGAAAAAGTAAGATCCGACTTTTTCCATGTGCATTTTACAGCCTCTTTTGAGGAAACTTGTTTGTGTCCATATGCAGAAAAGATCGATAGCAGGCCTCTGTGCATGCTGCAGCTGGAGAGGGAGATGAAGCTGTAGCTGGTGTTGCTGTTCAGAGAGGTGTGTCGTAGTAGTCCGTGGGTTGATCGGTCCCAGGTGGCTTCTGCTGTTTCTGCTGATGCTGCTTCATGATTTCCTTCACCTCTTCCTCCAGCTCAGGCGGGATGATGAACTGGTCGTCTGGGTCGGGCTGAGCCGGAGCCGTGAAGTAACCCCCTGACTTCTTAGATGGAGCGTCAGCAGCCACCTCAATGAGGTTGTGACTCTTTTCCTGGCGTGCCACCGAGCCGTTGATCCTCCTCTTGCCTGCCAGCTTTCCTCCATCCCCGCCCCCTGCTCCGACTCCCTGCCACGACTCATCTCTTTCCAGCCCGTTCTCAGCCTCGCCTAGGCTCATGTCGACCCCTTCTTCCAAGGGCTCTGGGGTGCATGGCGGTGGAGGAGGAGGAGGGGGGAGAGTCAGCAGGGTGCGCTCTTGGGTGGAGGATGAGGGTATTGATGTTTGGGGCGACGACGAGGACTCTGCTTTGAGGCAGTGGACATCTGCTTCTACTTCCACACGGCTCCCATTAGAGAAAACACCAGCGATGGGCTCTTCGTCCTCGCTGTCCAGCCCGTTGTCAGACAGGGCGCTTGAGAAAGTGGCACTAGACAGCTGCCTCTGGAAGGAGCCTGCTAAGCAGGCAGGATGGAGTGCACAGCAGCTGCGGGCAGAGGGCAGCTCTGAGCTTGGGAACAGGTACTGGCAGGGCTGGGTGTTTGCGTGGGCCTGCTGGTGCTGTAGCGGGTGGGCCTGATGGTGCAGGTGGAGGTGAGGATGGTGAGGCTGCTCATGAAGCAGCACCAAGGAGCTCTGTGGCGGCTCATCAGACGAGGCTGTGGAGCCCACCTCGCTGCTCATCTCGCTGGTACTGATCTCACTGCTGATTTCACTGCAGGAGGAAGGGGGCACAGGGAGGGAGCCATCTGAGGGCCGCTCCTTGATGGCAGAGGACGATGACGGATAAGGGCCCAAGCCAGGGCTGGGTGGTGGCTGTGGAGGCTCAGAACAACAGCAAGAGCAGCAGTCTTCACTGACACTGAGCTGGACCACAACGGCGCTGAGGCTGTCAGTGCAGCCGTAGCCCTGAGCCAGTGTGCACAGCTTTTTAGCAGCAGCCAGACCATCAGGGACATTTCGAACAGCCTCAACAGCCTCGGTGGGAGACACAGCATCCCACAGGCCCCGGCTACCCACAATGAAGAACTCATCCTGGGAGGTAAGAGTGACAGTCTGCACATAGGGACAAGGGATGACAGATGGGTAAAGGAAAGAGTAGCCCATGATTCGCGTAGAATCTGTCACGCCGTTCACCTTGTTGTCCTGTGAAAAGAAGAGTATAAACATCAATACGATGCATATCTAAAATATATTTTACATGTAAATGTAGACTCCACACTGATTTCTCTACCTCAGTGATGATAGCCCTGTGCTGCCTGATCCTGCGGTATTCCTCCTCAAGCCCAACATTATGAAGCAGAGACAGTGACAACGGCTTTCCATCGCGGCACAGGATGGCCTGGCACTTGCCCACGTTGGCAGCTGTGAGGGTGAAACAGCCACTGGGGTCAGTGGGATCATGGCGAATGTGACACAGAGCCGCTGAGCCGCCGAGCTTCTGCCCTGCAGTTCCAAGTTTTCTGTAGTGGCAAACAAACAGGAGGGCAGAGTGAGTATTTAAAACTGCAACATGTTATCTGCAACATGTTTTTGGGTGATAAAAAAAAAACGAGCCCGTCATGTACCTCTGCATGACGAGGAAAGTGTTGGTCATGTAGTCCTCTTCGCTCTTGGTCTTGTGTAGTTCTTCAGCCAACACGTCATTCATTGTGCATTGCAAAAGGTAGGGCACTTCGACATTTCTGTCGCCGTCGAACACGCCGTACAGAGCCTCGCGGCTCCCGCAGAAACTGTTCACCGAAAGAGCCGCGACACACAGTCTGAAAACAGAACGAAAGGAGGCCATAACGTCATTGGGGAATGTGCTAAGAGAGGAAACACCGGCATGATAACGCCTCACATACTGATCATTCAACTCGCACACACACAAATGTAGACAATGCACAGCAGAACAAAGCAGATTTCAGTATCAAAATGTGGAAACTATGTGAGGAATTGCTTGAATCTTTTCTTTAGTGTGAACATTAAAATGTTGAGTTGGCAATACAAGGATATTTGGGCTATGTGGCTATGTATGATTCATGTTTTCAATAAGCACTGCTTCAATATTTCCTTCATCCGAGTCTTCTGCCTTTAACAATTCACATTCTCAAGAGATGAGTGAGGCTTCACTGGACGAGTGTGATGATGGTTGTTTTTTTTTTTTCCAGCATTGACTGATTTGAACTCACTTGTTCTTGACGCCCGAGGCCTCTGTGTAACCGTGGCTCCACACAGCAGGCCCACCAGATGTCTCATTCGATGAAAAGGTTGGAGGTGGATCAATACGGAAGCAGCGAATGTTGCTGAGAAACAACAAAACATGAAAGAGATGAAATTCACTGCATCATGTAGAGGAATAGGTTACATGAGCTACTGACAGGAATCTATTCAGGGTCTGATTAGTTTATAGAAAAGTAATTTTGGGGGGGAAATTGTAAGAAAAAACTATGAATAAATGACAATTACATTTTTTTGAATTTGGCAGATCTGTACTGTAGCTAAAGCAAAAAGACCTGAGGGGAACTAATAACGTACTTCAGCTGCTCGAGGGTCTTGTGATCCAGGTTAAGACGAGGGTTTCCTGTCAAGTCCAGCTCCTGAAGCTTGGGAGGCAGATTCTCCGGTAGCGTGATCTCACTCAGCTCGTTACAGCTCAGATCCACGCACTGAAGACAGAAGAGAAGGCGTGAATACTCACAAACACGCTCACACAGTAAAATATGGGGGGGGTTATACATAAGCCTGCTACTACTGTCTTACTTTCATCTCCATCAGCTGCATGACCTCAGGGAAGACCTCGATGGAGTTGGAGTGGGCGATGAGTGTGTGCATTCGCCGGCAATTCATGATGGTGGTGGGCACAGTCTTCAGCATGTTTCCGCTCAGGTCCACCTCCTCCAGCTCCTCCAGCTTGGCCATTTTACTGAAGAATGAGGGGGAAAGCATAAAATGATGATTTATCAATTAGTCAAGCATCAGAAAATGAACAATTCATTCATTCATTATGGAGAAAAACTGGCCACATTATACGGTTCCACCACCAGAAACACACAGATTTCATTCTTTATATCCTTGTAAATTGAAATCTCTGGGTTTTTAACTACCACAAATTTGACCATTTTAACATTTCCTTATCGTTTGGTTTTACCGTTTTTTGACATTTTATAGTAATAAATGAAAGAATAAATGTAAGAGCTTTATATCGGCTAATCACCTAAAGTTAAAGGTGAGTAAGGAGAGAGAACAACAAATGTAAGTTCTTTACCTGGCCGGAAAAGTCTGGAGATGATTGTAGGCCATGTGCAGAACACGAAGGTGTGTGTGACCCGTTAGCATAGGTACACACTTGTCTGTCAGGCGGTTGTTGGTCAGGTAGAGTTCCTGCAGGATGCTGTGGCTCTCCTCTGACAGGCTGGATGGTGGCAGGTGCTCCAGCTTATTGGCGGATGCGTTTACGCATCGTAAGCTGAAAGTAAAAATGAAGTATGGTATCGTTTTTTGTGCTTCTTTCAGACAGGGACATGAAAAATAGTGACGAGTCACTTTAATTACAAACTTCTACATGAATTGCTGCTTCTGTGACCCCCCCATTTATTACATTTTCCCCTCCCATCCTTGTGCTGCTCGGCTGTTCTTTATTTGCTTATCATCTTTGCCCTTGGATGTCCTGTCCTTGATTAAAATCCTATTCATAATTTCTGTCCTTCGTCTTCAGGATACCTGCGATTCACTTATACTTAATCTTCTAGTCAGATGCCGGGTGCATTAGCTGATAAAAAACAATTCACTTCCAGCCTGTGATTAATACCTACCTGTCAGATTTGAGGAACAGGTTGCAGGGCAGCTCCACCAGTTGATTGTGCTGTACGTCTAGAACCTCCAGCAGAGGGCGCTCCACTCTTTCAGGCAGCTTCTGCAACTGGTTATATCCTGCACTCAGCTTCCTCAGACTGTTGCTGCATAACAACCTGCGGCACGAAGAACATACAGATGGTCGGATCAGTGCTAGAACACCGGGGATAAACATATTAACTTATGAACTTACAGCGGTGTGAGATGGGCAGATAGTGATATGGTTAGTGGGCAGGTGACTCATGATTCTTTCATATTTGTGACTGGGTGGACTGTAACTGAAGTAGACTCAAATAGTCATAGTAATGGGCATAGTGCAGAAGGAGGATGGGGGCGAGGATGAGGAGGTGAAAACAGAAAATAGCAGCGCCTCTAGTGGAGCCTGCAGCTGGAATTCATCATCCTGACACTTATTGGGTAAAAAATAAATCTGCAGACAATGAGGGGAAGAAAGAAAGAGAGAGAGAGAGAAATGAAAAGAGAGAAGCAGTGGGAGGACGGGCTGACAGGGCTGATGCGAGGCAAAGACAAGAGGAGGAAGTGAGGAGCATCTGAGCTGACCTTCTAAAAAGCTATATAAAGAGGAAGAGAATGGACGAGGGCTGTGGAGGTTACAGGCCATCTTTGTGATTTATGAGGCTCTATGCTGGATAGATGACTGGCCCGGCAAAAAAAAAGGGGAAGGAGAATAATAAAGCACTGTACTCCATTTACGGGCTTACGGACACATTTTCTGAGAGGAAGAGACTCACCGTGCCGGGAGCTCAGTGATGAGGTTGTGGCTCACGTCCAGAACTTCCAGTTTCTTAGCTTCACACAGCCAGTCTGGCAGGGACTCCATGTGGTTCCTACAGGGAGGAGAAGGGGATGATGATGATGATAAATGATGTGCAGTTTGTAAAGCGAGATGCCTAACATGCAATATAACGTACTGGGATGCTGCATGTATTTGAATTCCCAACAGTTCTGCTCTAGAAAAGACAAGGCAGCAACTTTAGGAATTTGTTTGTCACTGTTCTGCAATAAAAACCACAACTCTAAACGCATTATCTGCAGTGCGACCCTCTCTCAAGGCCAAATATGGGGAAAAGGGATTAAAAAATATAAGTTCAGCACTTTAAACGGGAGATGAGTACTCTTTCCGTGTCCTTTTATTGCCTAGGTAGAGTATCCTATCTTTCACTTAACAACCAAAGGTGAAAGATCAGCGGTGACATGGTTAAAGAATGACAGCCTTTCAGGATCAACTCTGACAGTTCACCACACTTCTAAATCCCTGTGTATGAGGTATCTGGCTGTGGCAGTTGCGAGGTCTTTCAAGCTAATTTTCCTCTTTCTAGGGCAGAGAGGATGTACTGTAAATGAGCTACACTTTTAAAAATACTTTTTCCATTTTTAGCAGCTTTTTTGGTGTGCGTGTGTGCTGTGTGGGATTTTTCTCACCTCGAGATGTCCATGTAACTAAAATTGGAGGGCACAGGACTGACATCCAGTTGTCGTAGCTCTGTAGGGAGAAATCCAAACACATTAACCTACAGCAAGGACAGACATGGTCTATTACAAAAGCAGGTAGATGGGAAATGGAGGGGAACGTTTGGGAGGGAGGGGTGGCGATGACAAGTTAGAGAGGGATGATGGAGAGGTACAATGAGACTGCAGCACTGATGTGAAAAATGAAGGCATGTAGAGAGACGTGGGAGAAACTAAGTTATATGGGGGAAAAAATGTGAGGTGAGATATGCTACAGATTCAGATTCACATCAGTGATTTCAGTGTAGAAACCAGAGGTGGTGGTCATGTAAGAGGGACGGGATCTGTATTTTTTAACTACACATCGCAGAGAACACGAAGTCCTGCGTGCCAAAAACCCACCGTTGTTGGAGGCGTAGATGCCTTTGAGCAAGCAACCCTTGGCCTTGAGGCTGGCGATGCGATTCCTCTCGCAGTGAAGCACCTCCAGTCTGGGGAAGACTGAGGCGTCTAGGTCTGTCAGCCTGTTATCCCTCACGTCCAGCTGGGTTACGTGCCTCAGTAGGTCAGGCTCATCTGGCACCATGCTGGAGATCTTATTCAACCTGACAGAGGGAGCAGAGTGGAGGCAACGGTTCAGCTCCAATTGGATCAGGTTGAACTGCACAGGCTGTGGCCTTTCTTGTAAGGCAAGGAACATGCCTCAGGTGATGGCTGGTATATTGTGCAGCTTCATGAATTCTGTTTAGTACTCAGTTGTTCCGTGCACAACATCGATGGAAGTAGTTTTTGATTTGCAAAGTGAGTGAATCATTCTGTTAACTACTGGTTTATCTTACAATGTTCAATTATTAGAAAGCATCTATGACATATAAAAGTAATAAGACATAAAATACAAAAACATATTAGGTTCCATAAATAAAAAGCAGAAATTGGTTTAATATATTCAAGCTAAAACAACAGCCAATCATGTAACTGTTTTTCTTGATGGACAGGCACTGACTTTATCATGAAAATAGACATTATAGAGTAAAATAAGACAACAACACAAAAAAAAAATATTAAAAAAGGGACATTTTAAAATAAAAACTACTGGAATTAAACTAGTATGCTGTAAACTGTGTTACTGTGAAAAGAAGTAGATGAAATAATATTTCAGAATAGTGAGTTTTAAAAAGGAATTTATCATTATTCTTAAAAAAATGCCCACTGACATGATTAGGGCAGCAACTAGCGATTGATTGTTGTCTTTTCTGACTTAAAGGTTTTGTTTGATGACATGAAAGCAAAGTGTCCCATCTGAGAAGTTCAAAACATGAAATGTTTGACAGTAGTAATGTGCATAAAATGGCATAAGTTACCTGATAAGAAGATTATTTTTCATGTGAAAAATCAACCTCTCAAAGACTTCCTGTTTCTCTTTATCTTCATATGTGATTAAATTAAACTGTGAGTTTAAAAATATGCATTTTAAATGAGTCATCTTTGCCCATTGGCCATTTTGATCATGAAAGTACAATACACTGATTATTAGACCAATCATGTCAGAACTGACACATTATCTGGAAATAATTCAACATGAACTAACAGCAGCAGCACTTAGAAAAGAATACAAACACACCCTCGTCAGAGATCCAATGTGATCTGTGAGAATGCTGGAAAAAACGTATTTACTGACCTTGTCCAAGCAAAGTCAGGAGGAGTGATGTATTAACTGGAAAAATAGTGCAAGTCACCCCAGCTCTGTGCTTTAGCAGTGAGAAGACACCTGATGGAGCCACTACAGGCAAATGATTTCCTGATTTCGTGCTGTATAGCTGTCTGCTTGTGTTTTGGCTTCGTCTTTGTGTTTTGGTTTCTGTCATTAGTGTGATAACGTGTGTCCTCGAGTACTTTGCTGTGGCCAAGCATGACTGAGGACTTAATGTGTTGCTTTCTCTTGAACAACTTGCCGAACTTGAATCACGAAACCCATAAAATAATCTCTTAATCATGTTTTTTTTAAATATTTGTCATAATCTGCCCTCACTGTCGTACCTTAGGTCGATGTGTTTGACACGGAGCAGTCTGAAATTCTGCAGGGTGAGTGTTTCTAAGTTATTTCCAGCCATGCACAGCTTCTCCATGGAGGCTAACTGCTCCAACACCTGGGGCACGTGGTTGAACTGGTTGAAGGAAAGGCCTACGTAACTCAGCCTCTGGAGGGAACCCAGCTCGTTGGGCAGCTCATCGAGACTGTTGCCGTCCAACAGGAACGTCTGCAAACTTAGAAAGGAGCATGAGATTAGGCGATTGACCTCATTGATGTAAGCGGTGATAGGCGGGGTGGCATATTATCAAGGATTTTTCCTTATTTGCACAGATTGTGTAGCTCGGGATCAGTGACATTGTGCCAACTAGGACTTTCAGCACTCATAATCAGTACACCCTTTGTCCAGCAGATGGCAGTAGCAGCATAAATCCCTACTGGCCACTTCAGGAATTTACAGGCATACCAGATCATTCCTGCAGATTAACTTCTCATCTAGCCATGTTTCAACCCACATACCTGTAAGTATGGTAAGTTTTGAATGAGCTTTGCATAAGGCACATGTGCAATCCATGTGTCAGTACTGCTTGCATGACTACTCTGACTCTCTTCATCCATGTATCCCCCATAGTCATAGTGGGGTAAGACAGAGTAATGCATTAATTATCTAATTTATTTAATTTTATTTTACATATTTTTACATTTTGCTGAGACTCCTTTAAAGAGCAGAGTAAAAGGGCTTTTCCTTAGGCAAGGGGGCTGATACTGGAGCCCAACCAAATCTCTAAATATTTGAGCTTTCCCATGGGAGAAAAAAAAAAAGAAGGTTTTCAGCCAGCAGAATCAGATTTGTTCCATCCTCTTAAAAATGATGGCCTAGAAATAAAAAACAAATTGGATTTTGTGGGACAGAGTATGTCACTGAGTAATTCATTTCAAAAATCTAATTCAGAGGTTGATCAAAGAGACATCTGTGTGAGAAATGCAAGCTCAAGTTCGCAAAGGGAAAAAAAGGGAGATGGTGAAAACTGGATTGTGCACAACAGATTGGCTCAATTAGAAGCTGAACAAACTTTTTAAAAAAACGACAGAAAATATATCAATCATTGTCGCTGAGTAAGAAGGTAAAGGCCACGGCTAAGGCAAAATGTCACGGGCAAACACCACAGATGATCAGGGCAAGTCATGTTGTTGTTTGCTCACATACTGAAAACTAGCAAAGTACACTATGGTGTTTGTTATGACATGTGCTTGTTGCTAGGTAACGCCCGCATTTGGCTATGTACACTTTTGACACTCAAACCCACAAAAATGCTCGTTGGTTTGTGAAAAGGTTCGCTGGTTTGTCAGCTCTGAGGTGGCATCAGTGCAAGCAAAAAATTGCCACCAACTCAGCAGCAGAGACCCGAGTACAATAAGTGCAAGAGTTGGACGATGACCAACAACACGAGCCAATAGTAGAGGCAGAGGTGAGGTAAACACAGAAGACAGAATCGATAGAGAAATAACCAACAAAGGAAGAACAAGTAGTGTATTTTGAATAGGGCTGGAATATGCCTGAACTTTATATTCAGCAATATTCAGCCTCTGAGTTGATCAAAGATTTAGATCTTGCAACATGAATACAATGAGCTCTCATCATGCATCAGGTCTGTATCCTCACTTACTTGGCCATGGCTCCCACAGAGCTGGGGACAGAGACCAGGTAGTTACAGCTGAGGTTGACCTCCGTCAGTGTGGGGATGTCACAGATAGCCAGAGGGAACTGACCGAGGTGGTTGTTGGACAGGTTGAGGCTACGCAGACGAGAAAATCTGAAAACGGAGAAGAGAGGAGAAGAGAAGGGAAGAGAAGAGAAGAGAAGAGAAGAGAAGAGAAGAGAAGAGAAGAGAAGAGAAGAGAAGAGAAGAGAAGTATAAGCAAGTGATTGGATGTGTAGTTGTATCTTGTCAACATGAATATTGCAAGACAGTAGAAGATATTCATAAATATTAATGAATATATCCATTGGCACTGTAGCTTACACAGTATAGCTTATACAGAGTTTGTTTATGTGAAATACAGACAGACAGACAGACAGACAGACAGACAGACAGACAGACAGTTAGATTAAACACACCCATAAACAAAGCCAAAGCCTACGATGAAACCTTCACGTTTTATTGTTGGGCAAACAAGTGCAGCATTGACGTCTGTGTTGTTCATTCAAACAACAGTGACCAGTGGCATTTGGAGTGGTGTCCTATAGCAGAGGGCTGACCTTCACAAGGGTTAGCCCCTCAGGGGGCGAGGGGGTGGAGGGGTAATGGGAACAAGGACTCTCTGGACTGTCTTTATTTATCCTTCCACACACATACACAGACACGCAACCTGTTATCACCTATCATGTGTACAGTGAGAGAACAGCTATGGCAGCCTAGAGATGGGCAGTGCACCATATAAGCACCACAGGCTGGAACAGCTGCTACAAACTGGCAGCACTTGAACTCCCTCCCTCCTATGCACACACACCGGCTCACAGGTTGCGCACACATGCACGCAATATATCATGGCGATGGAGAAAAAGCCAACCCGAGACGTCAGGGCTATTGATTAGGGTGGCCAAGTAATTCCAGCTGAGGGTGACTCCTGCAGGCAGCGAGTCGGGGGTGTGTGGGAAAATGTCAGCCCACCATTAAATCAACCTCTGCAATCTGCTGAGTAATGCTCATGCCCTCTCCCCCAGAGTCTCTCCTTGTCTGTGTCATGCTGTTCCATCATGCCATGCTCTTACTTCATTTTTACTACTGTCCTTGTGTATCCAAAGTGGCACTAATCATTTTTATTTACAGTGGATCAAACGACAAAGGTGTTGCTCAAACTGACAGAGCTACGGAGCCATTTGGCCTCTTTTAGCTCATTGTTTTGGTTTCCTGCCCACAGCTCCACTTTCATCTGCATAATTTTTCAGCCTTTCTGTCAGCAAAATATAAATTCCAATAAACCCACCGTAATTCTCCCTGCGCAACGCCAAGACAAAGTAAAGACAAAGACACCTAGCTGGTGAACATAACAGATAAGGAAATATATATATACACACCAAAGCCAAAAGGAGAGTGAATAGATTTACAACATCCCCAGATAAAGTTAGGAATAAGCTAAAAAGCTGGGCATGTTTTTCAGGAGATAGTGAAGTGCAAACAAGAGGTAAAGGGAGAGTGAATATTATGACTTATGTTCATTAGATGAACAGAAACAAAACTATAAATGAATGCTTTTAGCTTTTTCAACATCTTTATCAAGAGATGAAATGTCCATATTGTTACTTTTTTTAAGCTTCTTCTGTTGCCAAATAGCAAATAAAATAATATTTAACCCAATTTGAACCCTCTCTCCTGGCCTTATATGTCCACTTTCATTTAATATTTTGTCTTTCTGCTGTTATTCAGTCCAACTTTCCTCCCTCTGCATTTCCTCATCCCCTCATTTGCTTGCTAAACTATACATACATATGTAAATAAACAGGCCAAAGGTTCAATCATATGCATGGAACGTCAGATATTCCCCATAGAGAGTTGTGACCTCTCTCTCGCATAGAAGAAGCATGCTGGGAAAGAAAGTCCCATGCCATAGGAAAGAGCTAGTATCCCAGACAACTGATTTATGCATATCTGATTAGGAAATCACCCACTAGTTAGGATTTGGCCAGGGAGAGAAGAGGGAGAGGCATGTGGCAGGTTCACACATTCCATTCCTCTTGGAAAAATTCAAAGCACAATGACCCCACGTTAGATGTCAGAGAAAGCCAGTGTTTATACTGAAACAAAAACAGACTCTCACACAATTGTCCACATCAAAACATACACCCACATTCATGAAGGCTGCACACAGAGTATTATTGTTCTTGACTCCAGCTCTTTAGACTGCAGTCTCTCAGGGCCGAAGTGAGTACTCAAGTAACTCCCGCTACATGTTTCTGTCAAAACGTATCTATCCTCAGCTATCCATCTTTTTTTTTTTCCTCATTACTGACCTCTTTTTTTATGTCCTGCTGGGTCAAATGTGGATGAGCCTGCTTAGATTTGGCAAAGCCAAATGGATGTTATCTCGCTTGACCAACGGGGGAGCTGTACGTCACTCACTCATTTCCCCCCCCATCGCTTTATTGGCTTTCTGACTCCAAAAAATTGAAAGATGATACAGAAAACGACTGTGGTCGGACAACGTGAAATCCTGATCTCCTGCTCATTCATAATTTTCTCTCAAGAAGACGCACGATCATACAAACAAGTACACATTCCTGTCACTACAGCCAGCTTAAAAAAACAAAAACACAAACACTATACTGTATCGTGACTCTGTGTGCACTGACCCCAAATCAGTAGCCTGCGGCCACTTTCTTGCTTGTACTCTATACAAGCATCTCTCTCTTCCTCTGACACATACAGACACTCCATTCTGCAAACGTTAAGAACACATACTCCATCATCAGATTCACGCGATTTACTCGATAACACGATAATCTTCAAAAAGAAAGGCTGTGACAGGCGTGCACATGCGCCACTCTGTGTGTGAATATAAATACATGTGCACACACACACACACAGGAACACACACATACGTCTTGGCTGTGGGTTTTAATCTGGGACCATGATAAGCATGCAGCAGATGGTGCCCACAGAGAGAGAGAGTGAAGGAGGCCAGGCACATTAAAAGCTTCCCTGCAGCCACATCTACCCTTCTGGGCTCTGGGCTCATTTGGCCTTGCCTGGTATAGCGGAGCCCTGGCTCGCCACTTTGGTCCCTGCGTGCCAATGGCCCCGGTCCTAGACTGCTCAGGTCGATGGCTTGAAAATTGCAGGCAAAAGCTAAAGCTGTCCGAAACCAGCCAGCCATGACCTGCTGCGTTCAGTGAAGCCTCACAGTTTAAGTGTCTCGTCTCTCCCCTCCTTGTACAACAGGCTAAGCTCAGCTCCTGTTGTGCCCAAATTATGGTACACTTTGCTAAACCGTCCCATGTCTCATCTTGCCTGAACCAGCCCATCCAAACCACCGTTAACTGTCTCCTCGCCCCCTCACGTCCGTCCACTCCTTTCTTATCTTTCACTTCTTCCTGCTCTTCCTTATAGTTTAGTCTCAGGTGTGTTTACTGTAGATTTGCGACAGGCATTGTACCTCTGCAGCTGCTGCAGCCGCTGGTCTGCGGGCAGGAAGTTGTGTTTGAGGTTGAGGTGGGTGAGGTCCTGGCTGTAGAAGAGGTTGGGAGGAAGTTGTTCCAGGCTGCAGCAGGACAGATCTACCGAGTTGATTCTCTGGGACACCATCTAGATGGAGGTGGGGAGGGAAAAAGAGAGTGGAGAGGTAACAAAGAGAAAGAGAAACATGGGATTACTTTTACCACACAAGACTTTACTGGTTTACTGTGTGTGTAGCCTGCTGCTAAGGGGTCAAATGTCATTTAATGGCCAATCTCCTTAGGATTAGGGAGTCAGGAGGGGGAGTTGAGGGAAAGTCCAACGGGTTAACCTCGCCCATTACATCACTGTGTAATCTAATTAACTGCACGTTTGCAGAGCAGTTAACCTGATCATTTGTTAGTCAAATCTACAGACACATACAAGCTGCTATCTAAAACGAAATGACAGCCTAAGTGTCCGACTCGTCTTAAAGGAGAAAATCCACGCTCTGTGAACTCGGGCTTTTCAGAGCGCAGTTAGCTAGAGGCTCAGCAGTCGTCACTGGGGCACGTGTCCCCTCTATCCAGGCTTCTATTCTGAGTGGCCCTCTGGGTGCTGGTGACATGCATGTCCCTGTTAATATTTAGAAAAGAGGTTTTCTGGCTATGGCCTACTTGACTTCAAATGAGAAGAAAAGGAAAGAGAGCCATGAGTGGTGTTTATGTGTTTGAGTGCACCCAGAGACATTTAGGTTACACACTACAGAGCGCAGAGCGGTGAAATATGCGCAGTTTGAATCTACTCAGCTCATAAACAGGCGAAGGGATGGCAGCGAGGCTGCGTTTTCATACTTCGACTCGCAGTCACGCATGTTCTAATACACAACACAGCTGACCCGTGAGAAGCGCCTGGGAGCACATGCTTATGTTCTCTCTTCTCTTTCTCTTTTCTCTCATGCACACACACAAACACACACAATACCTTGGCAGCGTGTCTGTGCCAGCGCAGGTGCTCCGTGAAACTGTCAAAGCTGACGTAGTAGGTTTGACTCTGAGGCCCCGCTGAGCTGAAGGCCAAGCAGTGATTGTGCTTCTTCACCTCCTCCACCTGCAGAACCACACACACACACGGGAGTGACATTACAGTCTGAAACACTGACATCTCTGACCTCTCTCTAAATATAAACGATAACCCCAACGCCTGTAGAGTTAGAGTCATGAAATTAAAGGAAACAGAGAGGAAAAGCTGACACGTGGACGTCTCAATAGAATAGCTGTTACTTGAAAAAAGCTCCTGTTGAAGGAAACAAGACAGGAATGGCTGCAGGGTAGATAAAGTCAGTCAACCAGAAGCACACTCATGAAAATATATAAGGCACGCATGATCATATAATGATGTGTGTGTGTGTGTGAAATGGCTTCTTTAGACACACAAAGTCACACGAGCACATGATCTCTGTGAATGAATGGCTGACTAGTTTTGATGTCTGAATAGAACACTGGCACGCAGACACACAAACTCGTCACACACACGGACGCATGCAGAGGCAGCGCATGGACGAATGGTCAACTAGAGGTCATGTGTTGTGTGTAAAATGTTCAGAAACTGGGTGTGGCGAGGTATGGAGTGCCTTTTGTGTCAGGCAGACGGGAAGAAAGGGCTTTTCAGGAGAGCACACAGAGCTTACTTAGCGGCTTTGCAGATAGGCCGATCTATAAAGCAATAAACGGATAAAGGTCATTTTAAAAAAAGGAGGCACTTTAGGAAAAGAGAAGTAAGGCTACTCGATTGCTATAACAGTGTCCCATTACACTTAACACTAGAGCAAGTCTTGACTCAGATTAGAAATGGACAAAAGCCTCCCTGCAGAATACTGAAAACATTTTGACTATTAAAAACTTGGCTTGCACCGTTTCTGTCTGACCTTGAGCTAAAATGAACAAAGGAAGCATTGCTGGATGTCACACTAAAAAGGACAAACAGTTGTTGAAGGTGAAATGTCATCAAGGACAAACTTCACTGCCCAGAGAGACATTTGCAGAGGGTAATAAGAGTGACTTTGTCAAGTCAAGTAATATGGCATTACGATCATTTATGATCCAAAGCGTGAATTACATAACATCACCATAAAAGATAAGGATGAGAAGAAAAAAAAAAAGTTGTGTGCCCTGTTGTCGTTGTTGCTCTGTGACTTAGACATACCTTTCCTCCAATGAGCGGCAGGATGTGCATCTTCCCTGTCTGGCTCTCCTTGACAGAGGAGACGATGAGGCAGGTGCCGCACAGGATGACCTGCCGCCTGGTCCAGCGGTTGACCGGTAGCTGGAGCTTCCCTTTCCGAACGTTGTATGTCCCTGACAGCTGGACCCGCTCTGAGCTCTCGATGCTTTGAGGCTTCCCTGGAACAAAGAGAAAAGAGACATTTTGTGTAGTTAGCACTGTAGACCTTGAGACAAACCTTTCAAGTGCTGGAAAATAATGAGCACAACAACAGTGAATACAATTCAAGTTTTATTTCACAGTAATTTTTAGAACGGCGTGCAAACAAAGCAAGAGTCTAGTCTAGCCATGCACAACTCTGAGGCTGAACGCAGTTGTGCTTTGAGCTAGATGCTGATGTCAAGCACTCAACACAAAGCACAGCTGAGGGAAAGGCAGATGTTTGGCCATAATCCAAAGTATTTTGCATATTCTTGCACAACTGTACAGCTCTTTCATTTAAATAACTAATCTACATATTGGTTTTTTTTATTGTCTTCATATTTTTTCATACCTTATTGTCTATTTTCTATTTATGCTGCTTGACTTGCCGTACCTTCATCTTCATATTGTTTTGGACAAGAAAGAAGCAAAGAACATTCCTTGTATGTGAAAATCTCTTTGGCAATAAACCCCAATTCTGTGTCTAACTCTGATCCTGTGAGTAACATGAATATTTCTACCAAACGTCATGCCAATCCATCCACAGTCTTTAGGGGTCATCATCAGGTGGGCATGAATGTCTATCTTTGACCTGCTGATGACGGTAGACAAAACGTTAGGGGATCAACAAAGTCTATCCTCTGTGGACAATGTCTGTACAACATTTCGTGACAATCCATCCAATAGTTGTTGATATATTTCAGTCTGCCACCACGGCTAAAAACTAATCTGTGTAGCTATCCACTAAATAATGCCACAAAATGAGAAGTACACCCTCAGTGGTTAGCAGGAGAGCTCATACCACAATGGCACCACAATACAAAGATCTAAATGCATTCAGTGCAACAGTCAGCCTTGGATGTCCTACTTTGCACATGGAATTGAATAGGCTGGATTTTCATTCAGCGCGGCTCTACATTAATAGAGTCTCAAATTCAATACCAGGTGCACCTCTTCTAAATTATGCGCTTACAATTTCTGAGCTGCCTTTATTCAGCCTTACCCATCTGTCTAGCTCTGCTCTATGCGCTGTTCTCTCGCTTCACCGCCAGCCTGCCAAACCTGACAGTCAGGCTGCTTATCAGGCGTTCTGTCAGCCAGGCTGTCTTATCGTTCTGTCTAAACATCCACCTGCTTTCTGTCTACCTCCACCTCCGCAAAAACCTCCCCGGGCTGCCATACTCTGCCCCCACTCCCTCCCTGTCGTTTCTCTCCTATCTGTCCGGCCGCATGGCTTTCGGTTTCCTCGTCCTATCTATGGTTTTCTGTTTGTTTTTTTTTTAACCTCACTGTTTTCTCATTGGGCAAAGAGATTCATGGAAATTTTCCTTTCCGAGCGACAGATGGCTTTAGAAAATGTCTCACATCCCGTGGCCTACTGTAAAAAAAAAAATGGCTGCATCCATCTTGGACTGTGTCTTTCACACGTATTTCACTTCACTTCCAAAACACACCGGTCCAAGCGGAGCGGAGGGTGGAGGTGAGTTAAAGACAGGAAGAAAAAGAGTCAGTAGGGTAAGCAAGTGCGAACTTGCACACGCTCTCATGGCTTTAAATAATTCAGGTCTTTCACATGCTGACTGTCAGGCCAACGCAGTGGAGTACTGTAGAGCACACTGCTCTCGTCCAACACACTCAGCAGAGTTTAATAATGTTCTGACCAGATGTCTGCTTATTGGAGCTGATGTAGCCAGACCCGAGATCATCACAGTGTATACATATTCAAATCTATATTCACTAACGGATACGCTGCTGAATTCCCCTTGTCCAGGAGGTAGAGTCTTATACAAACTGGCAATCTATTGTTAAATGTTGATCAAGAGTCATGTTTGACTACAAGGATGGGCTGTTTTGGTATGCTAATACAGCATACATGAGTGGCAGGCATGCAGAGGATCACAAGGCTACCACCAAGACACGTGTGTGTGTGTATGCATGAGTACTACTACGTGCAAAGATGCCGCCGTCTTACTAATTAAATGTTCTGCGAGAAAATGAGAATACGGCTCTGTCGACTGTAGAGTTGAGACGCACGAGACCTTCCAGACGGCATGCATAACACTGTACTGCAATCTGGCATTAATATTTATGCTATATGCAATATATCAAACTCAAGAAACAATCTTGATATTTTGCATGTAACAATAAAAAGTAACCATTTGTGTTAAAACCTGCTTTAACACAGGTGGGTGGTTCTAGAAAAAAATATATATTTGTCTTACTCCTTTAAGTGAAGGACTATTTATAAACCTGCCTCGAGGCGATGCCAACTTAAATATGGTCCTACAACAGCAAAAGCAGTTCACACTGTGCACAAAGCTGTGAAGCTATCTATAATATCCTGTATATGACGATGTAGGTAGCATAAAAGCACACTTCTCTTTTTCGTAATTTCTCTCTGTTTCCCTGGCAGTCTGCCTCGACTTCACAGCGGTGATCAAAAGCTAAAATAAGTTAGAGACGTACACGGATGTGTTTTAATGAGTCATCAGGGTATAAAAGACATCTGTAATATTTCAAATTCTTTGTTCTTATTCTTCCTTTACAGGTTTGTGCTTCAAATTCTCCCCAAAAGACTGATTATGTTTATATTATATAATAAATAAAATGCCTCATTAAGAACCTGACAGGCATATTAAACTATTGTGATTA
The DNA here is from genome assembly GCF_000972845.2 of Larimichthys crocea. Classification (NCBI taxonomy): domain Eukaryota; kingdom Metazoa; phylum Chordata; class Actinopteri; family Sciaenidae; genus Larimichthys; species Larimichthys crocea. Next base: position 12,409,028 of record NC_040012.1, read on the forward strand.
CATGAAGGAGAAATTCTTACCGCCCCTATCCTGGGACAGAGGATCTCTGTGCTTCACAAAAAAAGTTCAGTTAACATGCTTAATATTTTCATTAGTACCAAATCCCATGACATGAAAATTTTGGCCTTTCCAAATTACAGCTTACATGGATAAAATATCAAAATTAATGGCATGACATTTAAAGAGCCATAAAGACTCAAGGTTTTGTTTGAGGAGCTGCATACATAATAATACATCATCTCTGTCAAAAAAGCAAATTATGTTGTATTGTCAAAGTTTCTTTTTTTCCAGGGTTGACAAATTTAGAAGCTATTTGAAAGTCGCACGTTTTGTTTTGTCTTAGTGACACTGTATCCAACACCTCCAAACTGTCCTTCCTCTTCTCCACACTCATTTAATTGCACTCCAGAAACAAGTGGAGTGCGCAGCGAGCAAATTAAACTGCAGGTTTTTATCTCTTTATAAAAAGGATCATCATTATTGTCCACTCCACATGAAATGTGATTCAATGACTATTTGTATCACTGTGAGTATGTACACTCGTGTGTGGTATAGGTGATGGCCAAGTGCTGAATGTGCTGAATAGGATGATGTTTTAAAGAACAGAGGGAAAGTGAAATGGAGAGTGGAGGAAAAGGCCTACAGAGAACTTTATTTTATATATTTTATTTCATAGTTTTGACCATTATTTTTATGAAGTACAGTGAAATTTCACCCACCAACTGATTACAAGGTAACTTTAAAACAAAGAGCACAGGTTAGCCACACAATCAAAGCGATTAGACACATTTTAACCAAATCCAAAATCATGTAACCTCACTAACTTATTTGGAAGTGAAGCTGTTCCTGGTTGTTTCCTGGCATAAATCCAAACTAGCGCGCATAGTTATACACACAAATAGTTTCACAAGGCAAGGGACGAATATAACAGGTGTCCACTGTCATTTTCACTTCCAAATAAGGGGGTCAGATAAGTGAGTTAAACTGGGGACTGAAGTTTCCTTTAAGAGGAAACATGGAGAAGGAAAGATAAGGAAGGGAACTGAAGATATGATTTTTAAAAAGAGAAATATTTGCCAGTATTAACCTAAAAAACATAACTCTAACAGTAAAAGATTCATATTATCCTGTTGCTCTTTAGGTTTTTTATATAAAAATATAAGGCTTGTACGTAATGGTTTCTTGTTTTAAGCACATAAACTGCATCTAAAATTAATGTATCTAGTCCAATCCTAAATAAAAGAAAGAGGAAAATGAAGACATAACCATAACAGGTACACCGAAATCCGATATTGCAGATTAATGCCAAAGTCTGATCAAGTATTCTTGAATCCAAGAGCTCTCATCCACCAAATTTCATCCAAATCCATGTGATATTTTGCAGACAGAGACACAGACCGAGCGGTGCGACAGAACAGACTGGTTACCCCCTTTCCAACTTCGCCGGCTGGCAGAGGTAACCAGCAGGAGCATATTTTCATGATTGAGCTTAGGAAGGGGGTATGTGTTGCATTAGACAAATTATTCACAAGCTTTTAGCCTCAATATGTCACATGGGCATATTCCTACTATTTTTAGGCCTTTTGTTGGAATGTGCTCTCTCCCACACGAGCATATGCACAAACACACGCGCCCTACTCCTCCTCCCTTGCTGACATCCACACACACACACACACACTGACACACACACTGACACAGTGACAGTGATTAACCATCTCCATATGTGCATCCATCTAATTGCGGCCCCCCCCCCCCAATGTTGATGGACCAAAAACAGAAAGAGACTTTGCAGAGGGTGAACAATGCAGACAGCTCGAGTGGGCTGCTTTTGTGATGAGAGTTAGTTTAAAAAGCCTCTCCTGTGTGGATGTTTGCCGTTTACAACCATCTTGCACGGACGTGGGATGACGCTGACGGAGGCAAGCGCTTCAAGTCTGGAACCATGGGAATGCACGGCGGAGGAAGCACGGAGATGGGTGCGACTCCCACGTGAGCATCCTGTTTACAGGGGTGAGCCGGCGGAAAGCAGGATCTCTTGGTAACCCTCCAGGAGGGGAAGGAAATTATAAGAGACGGTTGCAACACGGGCCACCTACACTCGAAATATTTTGAGCAACGATGTTAGTCATGGTGGACATCCCATAATCTATCTGGGTGATGCATAAGGTGTGAATTTAAAAATAATAGACAGGCCCAAGCAAGGTGGGGGTGTTCATCTGCGGAAGTCATAGTCTATTCCTAGACCTACTGTATGTGGGAGCAGTACTACTACAGTGTGTGTGTGTGTGTGTGTGTGTGTGTGTGTTAGTTACTGGAGATGGCTTCCTTCCTTTTTCCCAAGCTCAGGAAAAGAGTGTTTCCTTTCCAATATCCATGTGTGTGTGCACCCCTGCTGCTCAAACAAGCACACGCATGAATACACACATGCTTGTACAGTGCCTTATATTACTAATCTCAGTTTCAATGCTGGAAAGTATTCCCGGAGAAACTTAAAAACGCACAATCAGGGACTCAAATGTAAAACAGAAAGGGGAGTACACCCGTAAATCGTAAAAAGGTTTCAATAAAATTGATAGTGAAATATGATTGGCTGGGAGATGTGCTTCATATTTAATTTTCCTTGTGTGTGTGTCTGTCGATCATTTTATATTTTACTGAAAAGATAAAGAAACTGAAACCGCACTGAGGAAGAAACTTTCAAAATGATTCATCCTGCAAACTATTTTAGTTCACTGCTGTGACAATATGGGGAAGCTGCGCTGTGCATTTTTAGTTCAATTAAAGACTTTAAGCATGTGAAACACACATCATTGGTTTCAGAATGAGGATGAGGATGTGAAGCAGCTGTTGCCAGCAGTGCGCAACTGATGTAATAATACCTCTGAATATTAAATTATTATTGAACAATACAGTATTTAATCTATATAGTATATATATGTTGTATTTTTGTCAAGTCAACCAATTTGACAAACAACTCTGGATTGCTTAATGTCAGTGTGTTTCCCAGCTGCCCTCCTGCTCTCATTATCCATCAGAGTTAGTGATCTGTACTCACGGCTGACCTCTCTCCATCCATCTCCCACCCAACAGATCAACACTTCTTACTTCTGGCTCTTCCCAGCAATAACAAGGACACATCCCTGGTTAATCCGTGCTGCCCTGGTGAATGCAATCCAACATCAGCACACCTCCACTACAGGACGGGGCATGCCGTACCGGAGGGCATCGATGACCCACATAAGTCACAGCGGAGCACAAGCATGCGCAGACACACACTTGGTTATTCTATAGGCGATGGCAGATGTGATGTACTGGATGGCAAGACGCTGGGACTTATATTATGAATGTTTCTAAGCCTATACAGAGCATCTCTGACATATTTCGAAATGTTCCTCAACTGAAGCATCTCATTAAAGACCTAACTCGAAGGAAGCATCTATAAGATACTAACTTTTAGCGAGCAAACTGGAGTTGAGGAAAGTTGGGGGAGACGGCACATAGAGATAGATGTATGACAGAGTGATGCCAGCTGTTACTCTGCGACACAAATAGCTGCACTGTCCTCCTGTTACAAAACACACACATACACGCACGTCAGAATGCATCTACTTAAAAAAAGGTGTGTGATTGCAGGCAAGGGAAGGATGTGCTTCCCATGTTTGCCCAAATTGCTCCACCCTTATTTGTCTCTCTCTCTCTCTCTCTCGCTGTGGATGACTTGAGGTGATTACTCAGATCCAAAGCGACAGGCCGTGTTAAGCCAACTGTCTGCTCAGGCAGCAGTCGACCAGCTTCGGTGGAAAGTGGCAAAGGCTATCACGGGTGATGGGCTGCTCACTCCACTTACAGCAATACTCTACATCTTTCTTGGCGTTACACTTTACCTCTCCGCACCTTTCACAAACGACGCATGTGTCGAACTGTGAACGGAAAAAAAAAACAACTGCCGTGGGTTTCCATGGAAGGCCAATTAAGCCCCCCAGCTGATTCACAGTTTTTTCGGGAGAGGAATGATTAGTAGCTTCTTAATCCTACAAAACATCAAACATCCCTCCCAGATGTTCTCACACAAATGAGTCCACAGAGACAGAAGAGGCTGCCTCCCCTCTGACTGAGGAGGTGTCGATGTGTGAAATGTGAAAAGCTGTCCTTTGTGTGAAAGCGATAAGAAGATGAGGTACGTGTTTGCATGGGAAATAAGTGAGATGTTGATGCATTATCACGGTGTGATCATTTACACATGCCTACATGTCATGCCATGTTCTCTCCACTTTAAAAACAAATAAATATTTCTTTTTAATATTTTGACTGTCAGGGAGGCAACGAGTCGAACAAAATGTTCAGGAGTCAAAACATCAACAAGGACGAGCCCGGGAGAACTTTGACAGCTACACTATGCCAGTCTGTCAAGTTTGTTCACTTGGTCTAATACTTTGGTCCACACTGAAATATTATTGGATGGGTCGCCCTGAAATTTTTTCCACACTGATGGTTCTTTTGAAATTTTCCTGATTTTGGTTTTGAGTGAAATGTCTCAGCAACTGTCGGTGCAAACATTCATGTCTCCCCTCACGACTACTGTAATAACCTTTGTTTTTTTAAAATACTAATAGCATAAGCTAAAAATCAACATGTTTTCATATTGATATTAGACTCTTAGTCTTGTCTAAGTAGCATTTATTGTTGTATTTTTGTCCAAAGGGGCTTTATTGATATACATCAACAGCGTAAATTGGTCGTGTTTCATGGGTTTAATTCACAATTTTCTGTATATATATATAAATAAATAAATAAATAAATATATAAAATTGTATAAGTGTATTAATACAAACTCAGCTCAAAAGGTGCAGTAAACAACTGTGTCTCTTTAGTATTTGGACAGTGCCACAAGCGATAGATGCTAGATAGGTGTTTATTTAATCCATGTTGCAGCTTGCTTTCATTATCTCTTTAATTAATAAAACAATGAAACATGATTAAGCCGATATGCTACAACACATCGTATTAATTACCTGGAATGCACTGAAAGAATATCTACCAAATAATTCAGAATACTGTGGCTGACTGTGCGCGTATTTAGTTCTCAAGAGAGTTCGGAGGAGTTTCACTAGGAAAAGCTGAGTGACACAGCTTTGTGCTCCTGTCTATTGTAACATCACTCAGCTTAAACAGCTCAGTCGAGGTGATGTTTTGGCTTCTTTTCACCCTTGTGCGCACTCCTCTCAGCTGGTGGTGTAGTATTAGGGAGCCGAGCCAGACAGACATTTGGGTTCAGGAAAAAATATGCTGCTGTGGCGCAAAATGACCATGAGACGCCCGTCCATCCCCTGAGAGAGGGCGCACTGGATAATTAATAGTTTGATGGATGCCCTCAAATTATTATAGCCCATCTCTCTTAAGCATGTCACCAGGAAGGACGCAATCAGACAGAATCTCTCTCTCACTCTGTCACACTCACACACTCTCACACACACACAGTACAAAACCACCTCTCTCAGTCCAGTGAAACACATCCTGAATCCAAATGAGGTCACAGCCTGCAATATCTTCCCCATCAAACCATTATTACCCTTTGCCCCTGGGGAGAAGGGAACTAAACAGCCCTCTGCTATTAAAGGCATTGTACAACTCCAGTTATCAGGTCAAAGCATTACCATCCACCACCTGCGGGGGCAGTGTGAGGATGCATTATGGCAAGGGGATGACCTGAGGTAGGATTTGTAGTCCTATCTCTCTCTTTCTTTTTTTAAAAATTCAACTTAACCCACTTGTGCACTTGGTTTTTCTTCTACATTTTTAATCTCTAACTTCTTCATGCACAGCAGAAGACACCCAGTCCACTCAGTATCTTCACAGATCAGGTCAGATAACGCCAGCCTGATGCAAAGATGCGTGCATGGGCAGAAGCAGAAACGGATGCAAACGATGTGTAAATATGTAATCATAACTCCCGCACCCGACAGCCCGGAATGAGGAACTACAATGAGAGAGAGGGCCCCATAAGAGGTTAATAAATCACGTTGTGTGGCTATGAATTTTTAAATGAATGACTGATGTGCCTTTAAGTGAAAGAAATAACAGCATTTCCCATCAGCTGCACCGTCCTTCACACCACCCGCTGCACTATGAACATGCTTCATCATGTAATTCAATCAATATCCACTAAAAATAGATGCAGATGTAACAGACGGCGAGGTGAATTGCGTTGTGGATGCTTTGAATCGCAGGTGTTGGCAGCAGTGTATGAAAAAAAAAGAAGAAGATTTTCCCCTAGTGATTCCCTCTGTCAGTGGAAGGGTATGATGCTGACGTACGTAGATGTGTGCTCCCTCTCTCCTCGCCCCCTCTTCACAGCTCCACTCCTGCTGCTGTTATGTAATGACTGTGTGTTACGAAACCTTACATTAGAAAACACAAGCCCACTGATCAGCTAGCAGAGAGCACACACACACACACACGAGATCTGGTGATTGTTTGCACCTCCTTGTTTGCGTGTGAGTGAATGCAAATTTTGTCACTATAGTGGACATAAGTGCCTGTGTGTTTGTTCATGCATACAATGTGTGTGTGTGTGTGTGCACATACTACAAATTAAAGGAATGTTTAAACACAAGTATGGTTGTGGAAGTGAGCACAGCTCCCCAATGAATTATTTAGTACGTTTGCAGGGTGTGTGAGTGAGTGAGTGTATATATGATACATAAATAAAAGCACAGGGAAAAAAAAAATAATGAGGGTTTACAGATGCGTGTTACACTACAAACGTGAGTAATGAGAGCTACGCTGGTGTAGAAAGGAGGACTGTGGCAAGAGAGAGGGGGATGGAGGAAAAGAAAGGTGTACCGGATTGAAAGGAAGGAGAAAACAAATGAGGCCAAACAGGGATCGATGGAGAAAGGAAAAAATACTGTATATACACACACAGACAGTAGATAAATACATGAATATCCAACAGAAAAGGAAGGCTACAGGCATATCCTGTCACCTCAGGCAGAAGGACTCACGACAGGAAAGAGCTGTGAGGTGAGGTGAGCTAATCTCAGTCAGCCATAAATTTTGGTTTTAAAACTTGCAAAATGCTGTCACTCAGACGCTACTGTACATCTTCTCATGCGGCTGACAGAATGAACATGCGTATAAAACCATGTATGAATGGATACTATAGGATAATTATAGTTTCTTACAACTTTCATCAAATTTTGGAAGAATACATTATAAATGTTGGACAGTTTTGGTGTTAATGTTATTGCCCGCCTTTGTAAATAAATCTGTCTAACCTGTGTGTTTCTTTAAAGTAATAATCCTTGATATTTTTTATCATATTAAATCCAGTTGTTGATTCTATTTATGGCCTGCATGTATCCTGTTTTAGCCATCAAATATATTTACACCCGTATGTTGCATCGATATAACAGATTAAATTGTGGCGGAGTCCGCCATTCTTTCACTGGATTCGAATGGCATGCACGTGCGGGGGATTCACAGGAAATGACTCATACTGGACAAAATCCAGTGGCACATCATTTGTGTACATGGAAATATCATGTAATACAAAAGAGCGGAATAATTGCTCAGAAGAATTTTGAATACAAAACATATTTGCTTTGGTAATATTATTAAATAACACATGGCGTGTCTTCTTCTGCTGTGTTTCTGCCCTGAGAAATGGATAAACATGTCATTTCACAAATCTGGGACTTGTATTGGTAGTATTTCTCAGTATTACCGCCAATAACCACAAGTGTGGCCAAATCTACCCAAACTAAACTGAAAGGATTGTAACTTGCTCACCTTGTGTGCTGCTTGTGTTTTTTTTCCATGTCAGACTAGTTGTTGTTTTTTTGCAATGTTGTCTGATTGCCAAATCTCAGAAGAGAACGTGATTACAATATCGCAATCAATGGCCAAATGATAAGATTATCCTGAATTATCCTTTAAAGATCAAAGTCTGACACGCAGTGCTGTAGTTGCAGATTCCTTCAAACAAAAGCAAGTATTCCTGTATCAGCAGAGATGCTACAAGAGAGGCTGTGTATTTACCGAGGACGAGGAAAACAAGTGAGTTTTCTGACAACACCTTAATCACACTGTGCCAGGCTAATTTAAAACCATAATAACGCTCAGCATTTCTCTTTTTAAGGTTAACAACTCAGAGAAGACTCTGATGTCTCTCTCACTTCCAGCGAGCGCCTAATATCATGCCAGCAAAAGGTCAAATGTATTCTCCGTCAAACCCCTCCGAGTGTTTATGTAACGCTGTTTCATGTAGATTGAGTTGAAATGCACGATAAACGTGTGCACCAGTGCGGAAGAGGATGGCTGCTCCATGTTGGGAAATAATGAATTACCGGCAGGTCATGAATGCGTGAGAAACGAACGGGAGGCTGCGCTTTCACACACAAAATGAAGCAAGCCTGCACACGTGTGAACCGAGTTACTGTTGTGTGATAGTAAACTGGCAGAAAAGCCAGGGTTATGCAGTTATGTAATGTGTCTCTGTCTTCCTTGCTCTCTTTCACACACACACACACACACACAAACACACACAGGTTATGACCGGAAAGGTTTCACCTATGTGTGTGCATGCATATTTTAATGTTTCATAGGGAAAGGAAGGTTTTTTCATTTTTCCAACTTTTCATCTACCATAATATGTTGCTAAAAGTACAGTATGAAACATCAGGTTTCAATATCTCCAGCTGTTATCCACACTCTCTCTCCTTCTCCCCTAACCCTCCTTCCTTCTGTTCGGATTTAAAGTTTGAGTGGTTTTATGTGTCGGTTCTGGCAGGGAATCACCATTTCTAGCCCAGCTTATTCATGACCTGACCCCTCTTCTTTTTTTTTCCTCCCCCACACCCCTTACAGAGCCCCAGCCCTGATTTTGAAATAAGTCAGTACAGGGTCCATCCTGCTTAACCGTCTTTTGGTAGGACACAGAGGCTCAGGATTGCTGCTCTGTAGCTGAAAATTCTCCCGGCCCTCCGCAAAGAGGAAGAAAAGCGAAAAGAGAACTTCCAAAAAGAGACAGATAATGTACTACATTAATACTGGAGTACTGTTCAGCCCTCCTCTGTGTTCTCAGCTTCCTCCCCAGGCTCCAGACTGGCACACCCCACCCGCCGGCCCCACCCACAGCCCTCCGCATGCCAGCGGTGCCTGCAGTGTGTCCTCGGCACAGCCTGTGCCATCACGTTCAAGGATACGCTGTTGACAGCTACGGGTCACTGCAGCCCAGGCACAGGGTGGCACACACTCATGAATGATGCAGCGCTCGCAGTCGGTCCTACAGCTTTGTCACTAACACATGAGGACACATAATCAGACTTGATCACAGGCAATGCGTGCACAAAGACACAGAGGCAGGCCTCGCTGTGTCGTGAAGATGCAATTAAAGCAAATCCCAGATGCCGACAAACAAATGTATGATAACGTTGTGATAGATTTTCTGCCCCGAAGGAGCTTATAAACAAGGTATGAACACCCCCCAATATAAGCTCTATTATACGGAGCATGACTCTTGTTTTCATGCAATTGCAAATACAGTTTAACGATTAAGATTTAAAAAGAACAATTGCATTGTACTACTTCTATAAAGTCGTGTCACTTAAGGCCGAGAAATCCTCGATTTCACTTCCACTTTCACTCTTACGGATCAAGTTTTTTAATTGCCCCAATTTATCCCACTGGGTATTTACCCATATCTAACTACAGTGGAAAAGTCCCAAACATTTGTGGTAACAGTGATTGTCATAATTTAGCATTTTCTGTCATTTTATAAATCAAATGGTCGATTAATCTTTAAAAAATAAATAAAATAAAATAAATCTCCATGCCCTTCTCTGGTTTTAACATGTTTGCCATATTCTGCCGTAGCAAGAACAGTCGAGTAGATAAAGCCATCAGACTGGTGAGATCAGAAAATGTTTATAATGCTGCACATGTTTTTTGTTTTTTTAAAGATTTACACACACTGCGTGAGAAGTTTCTCAAACACACACATTATCTACCGGTTGCTCATCAGCAGCGTCACTGTGTCACTTCAGCCTCCGCATTCTGTCACTCAGCAGTTGCTAATGGCCTGTATACAGCAGCAGCCTGTCTCTGCAGCACTCTATACAGCCTTGATACAAGTGCAGCTCCTTATACTGTACGGGGGGGCTTTAAAAAAAGAGCGAGAAAAGGGAGAGGAGTGAGGTATTGTCGTCTTAAGCGCCAGTACAATAACCCCCTCCGAGACGTGGAGGTTTAGGCTTACCCACCTAGCATTCAACCCCCCTGGGAAGTACATCAGGGGAGGGTGAAACGTGAGAGCCAGGGATGAAGGGAGAGTAGCGATAAAGGAGCAGGCTGACAACACCTCCCTCTGATACCGAGGCTAAAGAGGCGAGATGAGAACTCTAATTGGTGAGCCAGTGAAGGTCTGATGTCGTGCAAAAAGGTTAGATTTGAATGTGGCGGAGTGCACATGCATAAACACGTAACTTTATGCGTGTGTGTGTGTGTGTGTGTGTGTGTGTGAGAGACAGTGTTTACTTGTATGTCAGTGATTAATTAGCTTGCAGGGACTTCCCGCCTGTTTGTCGCCCTGGGTTTCCCTGTTCATTTGTAGCGCTGCATTAATAATGGCTGTCGCTGACAGAAACAAAGAGACGATATTTTACATTCAGAACTTGCCACTTTCAATCCCTCACTCTTTCTCTCTTTGTCATTCTCATGGGCCTTTTCAACAAGATCATCGTGTACTATATTGCCTTTAACCAAAAAGTGCTTCCCAGAGTGTCTCGCTCTCTATAGCAACCTCATAAATTCTCTTTTAGGACAACAGATAGACCCACTAAAGCAGCAATATCCAAAAATCACCCCGGAAAGAAGAAGCAAATGTTAGTGACAATGAACTTCAGCATCCCAAGTTGAACATAACATGTCATAAGTACAGTGGAGAAAGTCCCAAAATTCAAGTTACTTTATTAAACTATGGTTTTAAAGTTTTATTTGACTGGAAAGTTATTCACAGATTTTCCCTCCTGTATTTAAGCAAGGCTCTCCATCAATACTAATGCTGCTTCATTTCAGTGTGTCACTAATTTAATTAAGGAGTTTCATCTTATTTTTGACACTGAAAAAAAAAAAAAAATTAAGGCATTAATGGAGACTTTGCTCCACTCTCCCAGCCTGAAGGCCATCGTCGGCGTTTTCTATCAGAAGGAGAACATTTAAAAAGGTCAAGAAGACTGTGAAAAGATAATCACTGGGTGGACTGGATGAGACATGATATTGTGACATTTCCGGATATTTAGCGGCAGCATAAATAACCCACTTCCTAATTTATGAACTGTGTTAAGTGTGCATCATACAGATCTAAAAACCACTGACACTGTAAACAAAATGTTCTTAATTTTGTTAGGATGAAGGTCGCGGGTGCCAAAAGTAAAAACAATGTGACATTATGTGTCTATGACAAAGAATTATTAGACTTTCTTGCGCTGGGATATTCTCCAAGTATGTGTGAAACGAAGTAGTTACCTGCATCAGCACTGTGACACGTAACCTACCATGCAAGTATACATGCACGTGTCATAAATGATAAAATAATGTGCATTGTGAAAAGAAAACATGGCAACTTTTGTTTTTTTTTCCCCCCCAGTGAACAGATGTGAGTTTATGTACTGTGTATGCACTGAACATGTGCTACCCATCAACGGATAGACAGATTCCTCAGCAGAGAAAAGCAGATTTAAGTAGGTGGCAGCAGCATTTACATGCAGCACTAAAATAGCAGTGGAGTGAGCAAGAGACAGGGTGAATACCAGAGCAGTGTACTGTACTGTAATACCATGAGGTGTGTGTGTGTGTGTGCGTGTGTGATTGGTTGGATGAATATTGTGGTGCACGGGCTGAAAACTGCAGCCTGCTTGAGGCTCCTGTCTGAACTTGTTTTGCTCACAAACAAAGATACGAAAGCGTAAGTATTTGTGCCATTTGATATCACAAACACACCACTTTTCAACTGTGAACTGTGGAGGGGGGAAAAAAAAAAAAAAACACACCGGGAGTTTAATCAGTTAGCTCAATTGGAAGTGACTTAATCGCTGTAAATAACACAAACAGCTCTTTAACAATTCATGCTGTTGGTTGCAGTTTGCCAACAAATTTGGCCCAGCTGATTCCAGTCTCATCCATCATAATGCATTATGCATGATGCCAGGAAACCGTCTTTATGTGAGCAGTGTGTGTGTGTGCTGACGATGATATAATTTGTAGCACTGATTGGAATTATTAGGCGCTAATCCCCAATGAAAGGCGGTCGCACCACTTTCAGTCTCCCAAGTTTTCCCCTCCGGGTAGGCCACTGACACACAGATAAGCACATCATTGTTTTTGTTTGTACTTAACCTCTAATGCCATTCATTATCAGAGGCTATGAAGGACTCTCGTAGCTTAGCCAAATTGAGCCGGTGGGATGTTGCAGGCATCCAAGATGGTCCGGGAGACTTTATATTAAAAGTTGCCATGTTAGGGCATGCCTTTGTTACTGAAAAGGAAAGAGTAATAAGGAGATTCACAAGCAATAATAAAAAGGTAAACAGTGGCCGTTATTATTTCCAGCCCAGCTATTCTCCTATGCCAAAAAGTATTAAGAATGCATCTGATGGGAAGCAGTTGCCTCGGGGTAATTGAGAAAGAAGATGTTTAAGAAGACAGCGGCTACAGAGTCACTACTTTAATCCCAAAGAAGGGACAGGCCACAAAGTAATCAGACCCAAGATCTGTGGTTAAAGCTACAATCAGTCCAGTTCAGGAGCAAAGAGAAAGGAGGGAGAGACAAGAGAGGAAGGCTTCACACAAGAGGAGTGAAGGGGAGAGAGAGAGAGAGAGACTGAGAATTAAAGGGCTTCTCTCTCCTGATGATGCACAGGGACAAGAACAAGTGAATGAATGAGATTGTGATGTTGTTGCACATTCCCCGCGAACCCACGTGCTTACTTTTCTCTTTCTCCTCCTCCCCCCTCCTTTCCCTTTTTTTTTTTTTTTTGTTTTGTTTTGTTTAAAATTTAACAAGGTCTGGAACAGTGGAGGGCTGAAGTGGGCATCCGGGGTGTTTTGGCTCAGCTTCATGTCACATGCAGGGGCCATGTGAACACAGTGGCACTGAGAGAGAGAGAGAGAGAAGAAGGGAGAAGGGGGGTGCTGTGGGGCAGGAGGGCAATGAGAGAGAGCGAGAGAGCGCAAGAGAGAGAGAGAGGGATAGTGAGAAAAAAAAAGAACTAAAGAGGGGAAGTCTTTAACCGGAGGGACTGAGAAGCAGCTAAACGAGAACTGGGTTGTAGTCGAAACTACTGTATTAATGAGAAAGATGAAACACAAACTACGGCCCGAATCAGACTAGCCGGCATGTGCACGAAAACACAGGGTGAAGGACACGCACAGAGAAAGTCAAGGCTAACTTCCTGATGCAGCAGGTGTCAACTCCACTTTCTTTTTTTTTCCCTCCCCAGGGCCTGGCTGGTTATCAAACTGTGCAGCTAACAGCACGAGACAAGCACAAATTGCTCTGTTAATGATTGAGACTGGCACATGTAGTGATGTTCTCTCTCCTGGACTGAAAAACTGGACTTTTAGTTTAACCGATCTCAGCCACATGAATTGATTAGATAACACCTGTGTAACTGAATGCAATAGCAATATAATAATCCGGCAATGAATCCTATAACATTCCTATACACAGTGGTGGAATGTACATTTACTGTATTGCACTTATGTACAATTTTAAAGTACTACAGTGGTCCCTCGTTTATCGCGGGGGATACGTTCTAAAAATAACCCGCAATAAACGAAATCCGCGAAGTAAGTTTTACAATTATTATACATGTTTTAAGGCCGTAAAACCCCTAACCACACACTTTTATACACCTTTTTACACGCATTTTGTACAGTACTCCCTTAGTTAATCAGGATGCAGAACACATGTGCGGTTCTCCCTTAGCCAATTTAGGACGCAGAACACAATGCGCGTTCATACTGTACAGTACGCTGTAAAAAAAAGCATGCAAAATTACACTAAAAAAACAGTGAGTCCGTGAAAAGTGAACCGCGATATAGCGAGGGACGACTGTACTGTACTTTTAACACCACTATACTTACAGCTAGGGAAGGTATTGAGAAGATGAACACATAAAACCAACAGTATATGAAGAAATTAAAAGCAGCTCCAGTTTGACCGCTGCCATTAAATGCTCCTGCTTCACATTAAAAACATGTATAGTACTATAGTAGTTATAATTTGTAATAAAATAACTTTTTAAAAAGGGATTGTTGTTTACTGTTGTCGTTTTTTTTTTTTTTTTTACATTTGATACTTTAAACCTCCAACTAATGACTGTTAGGTCACTTAACGGCAAACAAGCTATGAACACATTAAGTCTTTTTGGTCGACATGGCTAAGGCATGAGCAAACAGTTTTCTATTTACACATCCAGCAGATACCGAGCATCATTAGCATTCATTCGGAGTTGTGTTTCGGGCAACCTGATGAATGTTAAACCCAATAATCACTCTCATTGTAGCTCTGTTTTGCTCTCCACCAACTCCTGAGGGAAATATTTGACTCTTTAGTTGCTAAATGCTCAATTATGTTCACCAGCTAGGTGCTAATTTGGTCGGTGCTGCTGTAGGGTGCGGAGAAGTGAACAGTGAAGTTGCAGAAAACTGAAAACAATGAGTTGATATTTCTACCTTTATGTAAGTAAGTGATCTGAATACTTCTTCCAACTCTGCCAATACAGCATCACCACAGGTCTACTAAATACCAAAATATACACATGCATGCGGTCTAATGCAGTACCATTAGACCGTGCATGTGTATCTTTGGTACCACTGCAGCATCTACAAGTGATACCTGTACAGTAACCTGTGCAGAGTTTCTCCTGTACATCTATGAGGCTGTGGCTTTTGACCTTCCGTCCGCTTTTATAGCCTCTCCCTTTAAAAAGACACACTAGCCAATGAGGAAGTATCATTCTTGTGCTTCAGCATTTTCTTTTTGAGAGAGACGAACTTTAAACTAGGTCATTTCATATCAACAACTCTGACCCTTTTTTTCCCTGTTAGAGCCAGAGTCCACAGAAACAAGCTCAGCTCCACCCAAATACATCTAGCTGCGACACAAACAAAGATTTGGGGACAGCTCTGAATTCACGCAATACTATTTGCTTAGCACTCAATCTACTTCGACGGTTTCTGCAGTGCAGGGAGGTGCCTCTATAAAAAACTAAATCTCCAGTGACACAGCTGCCGCATAACCTGACTGATTCTATCATTCTGGGATTACTAAACGCAAAGAAAACTGAGTTTTTAAAACAAAATGCAACATAACTTCCCTAGAGACTCAGGCTTTGTAAAACAAAATCAGTATGAGCACCACTGGACCGGTGGTATTTAAAAACCTCCCGTCCAGGAACTGACACAGTTCTGTCCTGTATACTAGCAGGCAAGCAGGCCATGTGTTCCCTAATCGGAATTTTTGGGCCTCTTTAATGCTGAGGGTTGCAGATGTTGCCTGGTATTAGGCCGCGCTGCTGCTGATCAAAGCTGTGGCGAGCGAGCCCCTGCCGGACTGCCTCTAATCCCCCCTTCATGCATGCAGTCAGGGCAGGGACTGGTGCTTTGCTCAAGGACAGTCAGCCTTACACCATGACTTTCCACTGATTGTTTGTGAAGAACTACTCCAACAATCCTCCGAGGTTTCTGGGGATCATTCGGCATTGGACATTTTGACAGACAGCCGAGGGGCCGAGCTGCTCCCATAAGGCAGGGAAAGCCTCTGCCCTTCCCTGCCCCCTTCCCCAATTCCCTTTCTCAGATATGCCTGCAGGCAGACAGTAGTGACATATCAGCATGACATTGTTCAGCCTACAGTAGATTTAGCCGCTTAAACACAAAGCAATGAGAATTGCAATAGTATGCAACTCTGTTTCAAAGCATGCACAATCGCGCACAGAAAAGACGGCGAGACAGTGCTTTTAAGTGCAGCAGACCTGTAAAAATGATTACCTGAGCCTTATTATTAATATTTTTTAAAGACAATTACGAGGGTGACCAGTAATTCTTGGAGTGAAAAGCAATAAGCTAGGGAGAGATAAAGAGATATGGGAAGATAAATGGAAACTGTCAGATGGTGTGAGGGAGGAGGAGATGCGAGGAAAGATAGCGAGAGGAGAGGGAGGGGGGATCGATCATGAGAGAAATTGAGAGAGGGAGGAAGATTCGGCGCGAGAGAAGAAGAGGGTGGGAGGATGTCAGCCAAGAAGGCAATCTATATTAGACAGAAAACAGTTCCCTTGGCTTTAACTGCTACAAGCTGACACCACCATCCTAACCATGTCCGCCTCAGAAGACACGTGTGAATCCTCAGAGATACGCGCATACAGCTCCACAGTAAAGCTTTACGGCCAACACGTCATTCAAGACTACTTCTACATGTGTGGCTTGCACGTGAACAGACATGAGACATAATTTCTTTATATATATATATATATATATATATATATACACTGGTGAGCGCAAAAACCTAAGTGCACACCCGACACAATGCGTATTGGATTTGAGCTCTGGAACGTGTGAAATCTGATTACACAATTACATAATGACTTAGCAATAGGCCATTTAGAAAAGACCATTAGCTGTCAGGCCAGGACGTGGATGTGAGAAAGGATGAGGCAACCTAGTGTGCCACAAAGTCCTCCCAGGGGAGTTAACATACATGCTGCAGGTTTTGGTAATCACAGCCATGTTGTATACACTTAAGTAAAGCTGACGCTTAAATGGTGCGGTTCACAAATCCCTGATGACCGGTAAAGGCATCATTTGAATAGCGAAATTCATTCAAACTACACCACTATGAGGGATTCTCTCAGATTGTAATCAGGATAACCAGTGGCTGAACATAAAAAAATAAACAGAACAAAAAAAAAAAAAAACAAGGGCAAAAATCTGCGCAGACTGTTCTCCTTCTGCCTTTGAAAATGTTTTCATAGAGATGCAAGTGTGAATGTGGGAGCAATCTGGCGTGCTGACTGTACAGAGAGAAGCGACGTGGCACAGACAAGACAAGAGTGAGTGGTTCTCTTCTTAATAGCTGCCACGGCCTGCTGGAGAAAGCTGGGAGCTTCATTAAGCCTTTAAACCCCACAGAGTCCTTTAAGTCATCACGTCACCAGCCCCGCTGCCTCTTTTGAGAAGGCTTGAGGTTAGAGTGGAAAGATTGTGCTTCGAGTAACTAAACTGTCACTGTCTTCTTAAAATGTTAACATCTTGCGTCTACACGAACCATAGACATCCAATCAAGTAGGTGTCAAGCTGCTTCCATTACGCGAGCGTCAATCTCAGAACCCATTGGCCATTGACTGATGACGATTCAGCTTCTGGGAGCAATGGCCAATCCAGAAAAAGGATATCCAGGCCAAGACTTCTTTTGCAGTCCGATTAGCAACTTGATATGCCAGAACTGAGCTGAGAAACATACATTGCTGCTAATCTCTATAAATAGACCTTAGCATATGAATGCAGATAACTTTTGAAAAAAAAAAAAAAAAAAAAGCGAATAAATTAGCTCTAGCGTTGTCATGATGATCGCCAATGAGTTTCTATCCTGTTTGCCCTCCACACGGACTGTTGCAACCAAAGCCCACTCAAACATGACTGGTCAATAATACTCGAACTCCAAAGAGAAAGTAGATCACCTCCAGTGCCGATATCTTGGTCCCTCACCTACAGATTCTGCATTCATATGATGAAATCTGTAGAGATTAGCCACTTTCTTCTGATTCTAATTAATTCAAACTTTTTATTTGACCAAGACGGTAACAATTTAAAACCATAAATTAATTTAATGAATCAAATGTGTATGTATATTGCAGTTTTATATTTCTACAATGTCATTTGACAATAGTGGTATTGAGTTAGTTTTAATTGCACAGATAGTGCTGGGGTCATCTATCAAGCGAACAGCGTCTGCTGAATCTGACTTAAGTTGGTGAAAAACAGACAGCAGAAAAGAACATAATAGAAAATCCTAAAAGTGCACACTGTAAGGATTGTTTTTTCTTTTCAAGTCTCATATTAAACACAATGTGTTGGTTCTTAATAAGGTAATTTTGTCATTAAGATGCTGCAGGGTTAAAGGAGATGACAAAAACTCAGAGGCTATGCAGTGTTTGTCTTAGAGTTGCATAGAAAAAGCAATAAAAATGCTCTGCTCAATGATATTTTGAGAAACTAAGAAATAATTCACATTACTAATCAGCATTATAACTTTTTACCTTTTGTTCATAAATGTGCAAAGCTTTCAATATTTTTGTTTTGTTAAGGCAGAGCCATTATCTGCAACATTCAATCAGATACCACCGCTTTCATTAGTTCCACATGATCAATTCTTCCTGCCAAGTTCACCTTGCTGGCACACACTGAAAACAACACTGGATTATAACCTGGAAATTGGGTGCAGCATGTTGTAACTTATCAAGCCTGACTTTGTTCTGCAGGAGCCTGAGCTATAAACCTGGAGGAATTAATACCTTAAGTTTCTAGGCCAGTATGCCAGTGGCCATTAATTTCACTCATAAACGCAAGCCAAACCTTAACACCACTTTAAATTTACAAGAAAGTGCTTTTAAAAGAGCAAACATCTCAACTTTAACAGGGTACGTAGAAAGCTCACTAAAAACACAGCGGCTATGCTGAAGTGCACGGAAGAGAGTGTTTGCAAGGCCCGAGTAGCCTAATGAATCTAAATTATTTAGTGTGCTGCTTTGGTTTGGTTAAGAACTCTGGGTCCTCCGCCTCTAGGGAAACCCTGTGCCAGTGTGTGTTCGGGTTCAGTATGCCATTTCCTTTTCTTGCAAGTCTACACACACACAGACACTACTACCTCTGCCTCTGGGTAAGGGACCAGAGCCATCCAAGCAGGGGGTAGCTTCATTACTTGCTGGGCTGAGGATCTCCTGTCCTCAGAGCAAAATCCCTGTTAACTGAGTGACACTGACCTGAACTCAATACTTTCACCTGAAAGGGCGGTTTAATCATGGCTATGCCCCAAGTGTGCATTGAGAAAAATCTGTTAACTCTTGAGGAGGTACACTTTTTTTTTATTTTATTTTTTTATTTAGAGCTATGGCATTTCGGGGCCTCTCAGCAACAGAACGTAAATGTATCGATTATATGAGTCGGTATATGTTTTCTTTTTTAAAAACTTTTTTCCCCCTTGTACTCATAACTCTAATAAAGCTGGCTCGGCATTACAAGAGGTTCCTGTGTGGGCAGCTATGAAAGGATCACTCGTCAGCTTGCCAAAGAGGACAGCGGCCCTTTGATCTAGGCAGCCTTCTGTACGTGTGTGTGTGTGTGTGTGTGTGTGTGTGTGTGTTTTGTGTGTCAAGCAGGGCAAAGTGAGTTCTCTCATCTGGCCATTGCAGAGTATGTGCACTCAAAGCATAACATGAACCCTTCAAAGTCAAACTGCATTGTCCGAAGGATGCACCGTGGCAGCTCCTCGACTTTCCCCCCAATATTCTCCTGCATCCCTAATCGTGCCTAACGCTGAGTACTTCATCTGCGCAGTTCACTGGCAGCTCATGTACTCAATATCTATGTCATATCTAGCATCCAAGCTGCACAGTGCCCTTATTGAGTAACCGAATAATAAAAGAGTTTAGATACTGGACTTCCTGTATCAAAGGCCGCTCTGCATGCACAGGCATGCGGACAAAAAGGCCCTCAGTGTGACTGAGGTCTACAGTTGTGGCAGCTGCGCCTAAGAGTCAGCCAGCGAGTCAGCTGAGACTGGGCCCTATCTCCACTATCTGGGGTAGGACAACCATTCAAAGTCAGCTCAACATGTGTCAGCACGGCATCCCCCCCACCCCCCACTTCCTCCTCACCAGACGTGCCTGACATTCTAGACGAGCCAGAGTACATTCCTCACATGCTTCCATCGTGTAAGAAAACGACGGGAGGAGCAGGCCAGACATGTCACAGGGAAACATCAGCGCCGCTTTTTGTCTTTACGGCCAATGCATATGTGTGTGTTAGACTGAATGAGAATTAGACCTTTTGTGCAGCCTGCTGCCTGGGTTGTTGAGTGGTATTATTGGCTGTGAGAGGAAAAGGAGGGGGAGCGGGCGGGAGCTCAGGTGATCGCAGTTAAGCTGCCTCACATGGGATGTGGAGGCGTCGCCCTTGGAGGGGCATCGGGGGGCTACTTTTGCTCACCTTTCAGTGGCTGCTGCTACCGCTTGTTGAGCTCAGCTGATTGCACAAGCTCGTGTAGGATTCACGTTTGTTTTTTTTTTAATTCTCAAAGCGCACATCCGTCCACATTAGCCCCAGCGTACATGCTCATTCAGCCTGCCATATGATGCTATCTAAATAAAAAATAAAAAAAGCATTCTACCAGGATTCAAGAGCACGATAGGTCACGAAGCACGTGACCGTGAACGGGGAGCACATGTGGCCTTTTTCAGCCTCGTATTGAGT
This sequence comes from Larimichthys crocea, assembly GCF_000972845.2. Classification (NCBI taxonomy): domain Eukaryota; kingdom Metazoa; phylum Chordata; class Actinopteri; family Sciaenidae; genus Larimichthys; species Larimichthys crocea. The sequence goes on from NC_040012.1 coordinate 12,429,560, forward strand.
GACCTCTAGTTCAACAGCCTCTCGGGAAACAGGAAGCTAGAGAGTGTTAGTGCCTCTCTCGTCCATGCTTCAGACCCAACAAACAGTTTATCCTCGACTGTCCCCCCCCCACACATCCATTTTCCTCAGAGGCGACACCAACAGCAGCAGTGGTGGTGGTGGTGGTAGAGGCAGTGGTGTTGGGAAGAAAAAGGGCTTCCTGAGCTTTGGAGGAGCACGTTAACCCAGCTTGGCAGGCAGTTAGTTAGTGTGACAGTAGCCGCACTGGATGCCAATAGGACAGGCACTGTGCAGCATCTCAATGACCAGAATTCACTGGGTCCACAGAGAGGGTTTATGGTCCTCTCTCAGCCATACTGCTCCCACCCCTACTCTCCATCCAACCACAAAGGCATTCAGCCTTTTCATTAGGATGATAATGGGGCAAAAGCCGGAAAAGGGCCCCATGTCTGAGCACCATAAGTTGTGGTGATGGCTTTGTGGCGATGTCATGCGTGTCCATGGGAGCACAGTGTCCTGCTACGGTCCAACAAAGACAGTCCAGGACAGAAGAAACAAACAAGGAAAAAAAAAAAAACAGACCTGAAAATTTAAATAAATCCCTGAGGGCAAACCAGCAGCCTTTGGACCATGACCACCACCACCACACAGTTAAACTTGAACGTTGTTAACCATCGCAGGAAAACACGCATAAGCTGGACTTTTAATAATAACCCTGTGAATTACTGCTGCGGTTATCAGTCGTGAGGTTGTCGTGCTGCACTCACCTTGCCTGACAGCATTCGCAATGTGTGACAGTGTCAGGAATGTGCAGGCCTGTGATTATCAGTCAAAACATTCGATCCGACAGATCAGCTGAACTGTTGTTTTGCCTCATTGCAAAGTCGTGATGTACACCTGCATGAATGCACCTGCCTCAGTTTGTGACACAGGTTGACAACCTGTTACAAATACCAACAGCACTCAGCAGCTCTGCAGGATGTACAGTTCGAATATGTTGCCTGACACAGGACAAGGCCTCGACTAAGTGCCAGAATGAGGAGAAACTTCATCGTGACGGAATGAGATCATATCTGAACGTAGCATTTGACTTACCTGCGTAGAAACGTAACAAGGAGCCAATCTCTGTGTTAAGCCCTTCCTCTTGAACTCTCCATGGGTCCTTAAATCCAAGCTTAAAGAGAAAGTCATTCTGGATCTGCAGAGGCCTCTCATCCGGGCTCAGCCTCCTGACAGCCTCGCCATGCAGCTGAACATACAGCGTGGGGCTGGAATCACAAGAATCACCATTGTGATCTGTTGTCTGTGTTGATTTTAGAGCACTTTGGCCACAGTCCGGATCTTGGATGTCAGGTGTATTACCTGTAGAACAGGCTCTCGACAATGAGCCGGCACTACTGCTGGATGGCAAGCTGCCCAGACTGTGTGGGTTGAGTCTGCTCTCTGGCCCCATATTGTTTGCCATGTTGTTTAAATGTTCCATGTTGCACTGCTTGTAGTTGGCAGTGATACCATTGGTGTGATGTTGGGAGATGGGGTCCATGCTCGCACTCGACGCAGGGCAGTCAAGCTCCAGTTCGTCCGAGGAGCTGCCGTACATGTCGTGGCCCTCTGTGGCGCTATCAAACGAGGGGCTGAGGATGGATGCCTCTGTGCCCAGAACCATATCATCACTGAGGGAGTCCCTGTGCTCGCTGAGCCGGGCCCCGGAGCTCAGGTCATCAAATGCACTGCTCTCCACATCCGAGCCTGAATTTAATCCATAGCTGTCCACGCCGTTCCTGTGCTCCGAGTCGTCGTCATTGGGGGTATCCATGTTAGAGTTAGAATTTAAATCTGACAGCGAGCAGGCTATGTTGTCTTGCGACTCTGATTCTGGGGTGAAAAGTTTGTCATCGACGTCCTGTTGCTTTTGCCTCTCATCCGCATCCTCCATGAGCAGCAGCCTCAACCTGTCACTCGGATGGCCCCTTAATTCTGTGGATTCCAGGGGAGTCAGGTGGCTGCATTTCATACTCGAGTCTTCAATCACCTTGCACGGGTTATCACTATATTCATACTTCACGCTGCAGTTGCCATTTTGGTCAGTCTTGGGGTTATCTTTACAAAAAATGCGCATGACGGAGCTCGACTTACTGCAGAGTTTACTCAGACGAAGCGCCACCTCGCCGGCTGTGGTGTCCATAGTGCAAAGGACCGGTCTTGGATATGAGGGCGTCAGTCTGTCGTGGACATGTATGGAGCCCCGGTGGAGATCTGCTCTCACCCACTCGCGATCCACGGGTTGCAACTGCATGTTCTGCCGGTGCTTCATGAGAGTCTTCCTATCCAGACTCCGGGTATGTAAAGACGCAGAGGACAGGGCCGAGTTCATCTTGGCGCCGCAGGCGGCGGTGACAGCTGAGGTGGCGGCGGTGGTGGTGGTGGTGCTGGCTGCAGCTGCGGCGGAGAGGTTCCTCTTCAAGCGCCTCCGTCTCAGCAGGAGAGAGCTGGAGTTGCTGGATGAGCCCCGGCCATTAGACGCCACGGTTCGGTTTGACGCACTAGATCCCGTGGTAGAGGCGGAATGAGAGAGGCTGGTCCCGTTCTTTGCCTCTAAGCGGGAGGGTGCCAAATGTCCACCGCCATCATCCGCCGGAGTCCCCCGAGCGACAGACAGTCCACTGGGCTTCTTCATTAACTTGGTTGCGCCTCCATCCGACGCGCCATCCTCAGCTACAGCCTGCACACTTTCCATCTGTGCCAATGAAAAGTCCCCGTCGCTAAATAAATAACGGTGCGCACTTGGTTACACCTACAAGATCTACATTTAAAAGCCTGAATACGTGCGCGCCGTGGTAAATGTCCGCCGACTGAGCGGTGCTGTTGACTTAATCCACGGGTAGTCATTCACTTCTCGCCGTCCTTTCCCTGTCGGAGTCTCCTCCGCTGCTCCAGAAAAAACATTTCACCGATTGAATCCGCTGGAAAGGAGGCAGGGCGCACGGAGACGGAGACGGAGCTCAGGGCGGAGACGTGACTGTGCGTCCCCATTTAGATTAAAATACATCGCTGGAATATGAAATGAACGTCGGCCGACCTCCTACGCAAATACTTACTGATATATATTCATGAGGAGGACACAAGATGGGGTCGCCAACAACAACGCAGTGGATTGTGGGAGGTGTATTGCGCAGGACGGGGTCGTTCAGTCGCAGCCTGTCCGGTCAGGAAATACATTTCCCATGACGCTTTTCGTCGGTGTCAGTCAAGTGAGGCGGTGAACAGATGAGAGGCGTAAACATAGCTCCTATAAAATGTTTGGTGCGCGGCGGGCAGAGGTGCCGTCCTCTTATCTGCTGCGCGGTTATCTCCACGGGCTTACGTGCACGCGCGCATTGAAGACAACCACTCACTACTTGTGCGGCGCGCGCGCGCCCGGTGGAGTTTAACCGCACACGCGGGCGAAACTTGTCAACTGTTGAATCTCGAGAGCAAACTTCATCATGTGTCAGTGTTGCGTTCATGAACACACACACACACGCTCCTTCTATTAAAAGTCCAGCTTCGATGTTTTGGTGCGTTTATTTTTTTTAAAGACTACTGGCGGATTACGCGAATAACTTGAGAACCATCTCATCAGGACGCCATTTCACAAGGCCATACCAAACCATACAAGCCCCGGCTCTTGTCTGCAGGCTCTTATTTTATTGTATGTCTCGCCATCTAGTGGAGCAAACCGCAAGGTTTGACCCAAACTCTATTATTTTATTTTTTTTAATGCTGAGGACACCGCCACCATGAGAAAGAGGAAGCCCAGTGGTTTCACTTCTTTTATAGGTCACCCGTTTATTCTAGACTTGTTCATTCCACATCGGTTTAGACTGTGCCGCACATGCAGATACAGTTTTATTGTCCAATTTCACGACATACTGTAAGTTAAGACATGACTTTTGTGACTACCAGTAATGTAACTAAGTACTGTACTTGAGTAGTATCATCCCAGAGGCAAACATTGTACTGTACACCACTGCATCTGACAGTTTTAGGTTGTTTTTTTGTTAGTTTGTTTTGTTTAGCTACTAGTTATGTTTCAAATTACAACTTTCCATATCAAAAAAGTGTAATAGTAAAACGCAATAAGACAGGGACCATTTTCTATGCAGCACTTTTACTTGAAGCTAAAATGTATTATTAAAGTTTCCTGTTTTTTTTTTTTTTATTATTTAAAGGATCGCTGTGTAGTGGTATCTAGTGGTGTAGTTGCTGATTGCAACTCCCTCATTTCATCCTCTCCAGCCTACCATGCAGGAGAAACTACAGTATGAAGGCCACTGAATGTGCAAAAGGAGCGAGTGGTTAGTTCTGAGCTACTGTAGAAACACGGCAGTTTAATGTGGTGGTAAGATTAAACATAACAATTCTTATTTTCAGGTGATTATTCACTAATGAAAACATAGTTCTGCATATTATATTCCATTTCTGCTATATTCTGTAAATAGATCTCCCTACACACTGGACCTTTGAGTAAAGGATCTGAATATTCTCCATCACTGGTGGCTGCTAATGTAGTGCAAAATGTTGCAACAGTTTAAGAAAAAACAAACACACCCATCCAAAATAGAAAAACTTATGAAGAATATCAAATATAGTCAAATTTATATGATTAAAAAGTGTCCAAGGACACATTGCCAGCCCTGTCAGTCCACGCTTGTTCACCAACTTAAATAAACTTCAATTTGAAACCCAGATCAGCAAAACTTTATTATTGTGACACAGTGATGTTTTAATTAGTGAAAGGCCTTCAGAAAATAAGTAGAACTATTGTCCAGTTTTTACTTTACAGCTCCCATTATGGAAACTGCTTTGAGGGTAACAAGAAAAAAAAGAAAAAGAAAAAAAAGAAAAAGGGATTCATAACAAAGTTTATGGAAACATCAATAGTTAAAGTCTGTCTTTTAACAATACTTTATCCTTTAAGTTAGGACAATGGATAGACGTAGCATGTCAAACATCAACTTATTTTTACATTACAGACATCATGCTTAACTGGTTACGTTTTACCATGTAAGGTCTATCTTTTAGTGTTACATTTACATTTTTAGAGTTTTTAAGCATCTAAACAGGTTTTTAATATGTCACTTATTTGCAGTCTGTCAGATCTCCTTTGGTGAAAATGGGACGGCTGTGTCTTCCAGGCACAATCTTTTACTTGTGTGTATGTGCGTCATAACACAATTCTATGTTATCTGATATTATAATAAAAGATTAATACAGGTCTTACAGGAGAATGTAAAATGTGGAATAAAGAACTGAACGTACCTGGCAAGAATTCTGTGAAACAAGCCAGATTGCAAATACCAGATAAAATTGTAATTGTCTGCAATAAACTCAACTTAACATTGGCAAAATAATCTATTTTAATAAATGTCATAATAGTGTGAATCATAGGTATGTGCTGATATCACATGAATTGTAGTGGCTTTTTTTTTTTTTAATCTCAAAAATGAGAATTCAAACAATGTAAATGCATTCAGAAATGGAATTTAATTGGCATGATGTATCCTTTACATGGTATTCTGTATTTCAAAAATGAAAAAAGGAACACTTCCAAATTTGTTCAGTTGCTTCGCCAACATGTAAAAGGAAACAGATTATTGCTGAATTCATGTTCCTTGATTCCAGCGAAATGGAAAAAACCTCATGCTCAGCCCAGTGGCTCAGGTTTGTTTCTTAGAGCTGAAATGAGAACTGGAGCGTATTTGTATAAATTCATTCCTATGTATGCTCTATTGTACTGAACCTATGGATGGAAAATTTCAAATAATGGCATGATGCTGGAATCATACAGAAGCTAGTTCTAACAAAAGAAACCCCTCATATTTCAATGTCTCTGAGACTAGATGACCCAATGAAGTTTATTTTATTTATTTTTTTAAAGAAAAATGTAATGAGACCTGTGTACTGATTCTGAGGAGGAAACCCTATTATTTTACACAAAAGCCATAAAGTGCAAAACAATTTTCTATGTTATTGGTTCCCAGGTTATATTGGGCCATCTATCATCACTGAGAGACCTTGAAAATAAGGAAGAGCACATTTTCCTTTGCAGACAGATGCATTATAGTAGGCGGCCGACAGCCTATCACCTCTACTATTTTTCTTCATCTGACAATCAAGAATTTCATATTGCAACTTTAAAAGTAATACAGTAAAAAATAATAAAAATATTCTGTGTACATAAAGCTTATGAGCATTGGAATACTGGTGTAGGATCAGTGATCAAGTAACAAAACATTTCGTTTGTGAAGTGAAGAAACAAATTGGTCACCGATCAGAAATCTAACAATATTTTACACATGTGGGCCCCTGACCTTAAAATAGTGACCGTTGTAAAGCCAAACTCTTAACAGTGCAAAGAATTTTAGCAATAAAAATTCCTTTAAAAATCCTGACTCAGTGAATTCATTAAAATCTGTAGTCATATTTCAAAATTGAGAATGCATCATCATGTTCAATTATAGATTTGAGAAATCAAATCTTGTCCAAATGCGTTGGTAAGCTGTTAAAGATGTTTTTGGTGACTCAGCAGAGAGAAAAAAAACACAAAAAAAAGCAGAAAAAGTCCTCCTGAATAAAGCCTTGCCAAAGTAAAGTATAAAAGAAAGATAAAACCCTGAAGTGAGGCATATTGTAGAAGCTCAGTAAAAAAAATGGTGGGGAGTACACCTGTAGTTTAACCTTTTTCTCTACAAACAACAGATATTGCTTGGTCAAAAGCGTATGAGTATAAAAGTAAAGTGTATAATACAATGCATTATGAGCAAAGATCACAGAAAGAGCACACTGCTGCAAACAAAAACAAAAAATCGTCAAAGAACAATGCGGTGAGCCAGCTCTCAAGCTGGGACATGTAAAAACATGTAAATTAATCACTTATGATCCAAGTGCCTCTATCAAAAAACAAAAGAAAAATATATAAAACAGATAATTGTTGCAACAAACTGGAACCAGAATTTATCTGCCAGCTGCAATTTTTACATTTAATTTATAAGAGTGTGACATGAAACTTGGTCAAGCATGATTCTTCTTTAAATGCAACTTTCCTTTCTCACTATAAACAAAATGTACATTTTGGAGAGAGAGCACAGGCATTTGCCCAAACTCTCAAATTCACAGTTAGCATTTAGATGTCAACATTGTCGGTACAGTGAGAATTGCACATACGAGGGAGGAAGAAAAAGTCAGGACTACATAGTAATGACACAGAGGAGACTCTAGGGGGTGCTATAGCCTAGGAAAAGCAGAAGAAAAACATATTGCACATGATTTTAACGTTGAACCCCCCCTTCCTCACCTCCTGTGTGTCTTTCTAAACCATTAAGTCCCTGCAGGTGGAGTTAAGATGGAGCTCCTGATCACAGTCAACCCTGCATCCTTGCATGAGTTGTCCATACGGGCTAGAGGAGTCCGGAGTGACAGCATAATAAAGAAGAGGGATAAAAACAAGTCCACTGAGACAAGTCCACTGGGTGTTATTGTTGAAACAAGGTACAGTTGCCCTCGGTTAGACGTCGAAAAGTATCAATCAATCAATTGCAAACAAAAACCTCTCCCACTGTCAAATCACAGCAGAACTGAGCGCCTGCCTGAGAGCTCAGCGGAGAGGTTTAAGAGACGGTCGAGCAAATTCCATAAGAAGGGTGATGTGAATCAACTGGAGTCATAATGTGCTACTACAGTGGATGGAGTAGTGGGGGTGTCTGCATCTTGGAGCGTAGTACCGACTCAGTTGTGTGGGTCTTGGAAAAGGCATTTCAGAAGACATGGCCTTATTGTAGAAACGGGCACCATTTTACTGTCCAGCACTTAAGGTTCTCAGTGGAGGAGAGCGCCAGTTCGGCACTGCTCGAGACAGTGAGTGGTGGTCTACTATGGTCTGTGAAACCTAAAAGATTGACATAAAAAGAATTGTTTCAAACATTTCATTACAACAATTATACAACTAATACCTCCAGCTCCAGCTGTACATGAACTGATATCACAGCCACATGGATTCTGCACATTACCTGGTTAAATGGCGACTTGACTCGTGCACTTCCATCTCATTGCTCTTGAAATCGTTGAGTTCCTTCCGTATAGCTGCCTGCAGACGATGAACAAGAAGGAAATTTGAGAAAAAGCTGCAGAGGCTTGGTACACGAACGGCAAGCTCTAAGCCCTGACTCTACCTCCTTTTAGCATGCTTCATGCATCATTTAGGCTTATCTCGAGGCCATGAATGATTCTGCTGAATCCTCTTCTCACATCACAAGAGCCTTCAATTGCCTCCTCTTGAGACATCCAAGAGCATGAACAATTATATACAATCTGCTGCTGGTCTACTTAGGTAGGTAGGAAAAAAAAACATTTAGAGCTGACCTAACGCCAAAGATGTAAAGTATATTTAAGGTGTTGCAGGCTCAAGATAACACACACAATTCCAGTGTGAAAAAGCACAACAAATCATAGAAAACACTAGAAATAAAGCAAGCACAAGACACTGTGGTGTGATTTCTTCGTTATTTTAAAATGTCCCTACATACCTCGAGTCTTTAGTGACCCAACACTTATAAAACAGAGATATAAGCCATATACTAAAATCATTTTCACAACGTATTATAAACACACAAGAAATCTTTATACACATCTTTTATGGGTCACATTTGTTTCTCATTAATATATTTCAGTGCAACACTGTAATATCTTATAGACTTCTTATAGACTTAATCCTACCAAACCCAAAATATTTATCGTAAAATCACTTCTCCGCCGTTTTGCATTTTGAACATGGATGGACAGATGTGGCATTGACAGAGCTTCACAGCTAAAAAAGCTGGAACCCCCCAAAACATTTAGAGTGATAATCAGCTTTTGGAAGTCATGCCACATCTATCCTTTTTGTCCAGTGATGGCCACAATGGAAAAGCACACCACTTGTGAGCTCATCTGGCTTTCGAAGTTGGAAATTTGGTCAGCAAAACTACTTGTACATTGCAAAGCAACAAGGTTGAGGTAGTTGAGGTTCCCCCATCAGTCTTAACTTCTCTTGACCGATTGTCGCATTCAAAGCTGATGTCGTCAATGGCATAGAAAAAGAATTCCTCCTCATCAGCGGCCACACATCTTTATTTTGAGAGCTGCTCTCAACAAATATCAAAGAACTGCTCCTCTGCACTAAACCTGACACAGCCAGTTGCTTGCGCCATCGTGTTACTGTGACAGTAAGCTAATGTACACAAATTTTTCATCCCTGTGCCTGTATTTATTTATAGCAACAGTGAGACAACAAAACAGTAAAACACAACCCCTCTATCTCTTACATCAAGCCCAGTGTGAATAAACCAGATACCAGAACAATGTTAAATATAAATAGTTTGAGGTATATGTGTGAGTTGGGGTTTTGGAGCAGAGATAAAAAAACAAAAACAGTTTCCATTCATGTAGTTAGACACACATTTGGGACAATGCCCAGTGGACCGTGGCCTCCAAGTAGCATCACTGGAGCAGTAGTGGAAGGCTGAGTGTTTCACCTGAGGGCAGGATGATTGCAAAAAAGATTCTAAATGTGCAGATGAGTCAAAGTTCAAGAATATAAAATGGTCTTTTGTTCCTTTTTTTTTTTTTTTTTTACTCATACACCCCCCTCCAAAATGTGTGACCCAGCCAGGTGATGTCGTTCCTTTTGATATTCAGCATGACTCAAAGGGACGTCTCCAACCATGGCGGAAGATGCTTCTGCCACATGAGAGCAAACAACATTCAAATGTGTGCTAGATGGTAGAAGCAGGAAAAAACAAACAAACAAACAAAAAAAAAACCTCAGCTGCAGCTGAGGGGTCCTGAGGCATTGCTCATTCGATTACTCTCTTATGTAAGGGGAGTTTGTTGCATAATCGAAATGCTGAATTCCTGTGATTTTCGCATGAGTGGTCCTCAGGTGTGACTTGGCGTGCTCAGAGTTGCACATCATCAAAGCAAGAAGGAGGCAGCATCGCTGCTCCGTGAAAAATCAAGGAGTCATTAAAAGTCAGGAGCATTGCCCGCCGGGCAGTGAGCAGCAGGACTGCTCCAGGGTGTTTACTCACAGAGGGGAAGCAAACAGCTGAGGTGGAACTAGGCGTAACAAGAGAGGAGGAACACATCCTCCGGCTATTTCTCTCCTGCGTTATGGCTTGCATCATATATATAAAAAAAGGCACAGAGAGGTAGGATGCTTTGTTTTTGAAAGCAGGCAAGGAGGGAGCTTTATATTATTAAAAGATTATCTCAATTTAACTGTAAGATTAGTGTAAGCGATACTGGCCTTGTCAGCTGCTGTGAGCCGGGTCCAGGGCTTATCTGCCCGCCTGTCATAGTCCTGGGCATCTGACACCTCCACGTAGTCACTGAATCGGATGAGGATTTTGGCCTGTCTCAGCTCCTCCACAGTGGGCCGCTGGCTCAGCTGGAACAAAAGCAGAAGAGTTGGAGAACTAGAAGACTAGATAGGAAGTATTCCTAGTCACTGCCACGGTTAGCAGCAGAATTTGCATATAATTCAAGTCTTTATCGAAAGATTAGAAGAAAAAAAAAATGCAGGTGCGTCAGAGAGCAGTTTAATAACACACTGCTCTGGCGTTCAGGACATTTACTGAATCAGTGCATCAAATTAACTTTTTCAGTTCCTGCAGACCGTCTTTAGAGTAGGAGTGCTTTACAAAAGGGGACAGACTAGTTTATCACTTAGACGCCTTCAGCTGTGAACCTCATTTGCACAGCTGAATTCACAGATAGGTGTCACAGTGCACAGCTGAAGGCACGGATTATTGTCTCAGATACTGATCATGATCTGAATGAAAACAAATCTCATAGAAAACCTACAAACCAAATGAGAAACATTGAACGTATCTTAAAAAAGAATGTGCAACAAAAACAACACATCAAATAATTTAAGTGCATCAGAAATGTGCCAGTATTAAAATTCTTAAATAATAAATAAATGTTATGTACAAAAATGAGAAATATTTTAGTAACGGATTTTTTAAAACTCTCAACACAAGTGCAATATTCTATAAATGTGTGATATACAGTAGAAGATGGGCATCTTATTTAAAACAGAAATACAGCACCAGTGACTGGAAGGTTTATACACTGTAAACAATACGCCCTGAGAGCTGTGAGATTTTTATTTTGACCAGCGTGTCTGCTGGTGATCAGAAAGTGCTATAATCCAACTGAACGTGATAGGAACATGCTCAACACCTCCCTATGGGGTCGAAAGATTTGGCAGCCAACATGTTGAAGGACCAAGGGCAACAAGGACATCGACATCTCCTGGGGGGGTCCTGAGAACTACAATAACAGGCCCGTGGCTGGCAAGACTCACTTCTCACTACAGATGAGTCACTGTCACAGTGTTTGTTTATTCTGGACAACAATTTACCCCCTCCAAATGCTCAAGTTCAAGGTGTGGGTTCGCACCTTTGGAACTATTTTGGACTCACCTTTCGTGTTAGCCTTCGTTTTATCTCCCTCTTCTCCTCCATTTCCTCTTGCTCATTGCGAGCTGCCAAGAAGGGAAAAAGAATGAGTGTTATACTGCGAGTGCAGATTAAAAACAGTGTATATGAAATGTTTAGAAATTACTGAAAGGGGGAACAAACACACCATTTGCATAATATGGCTCATTAGATTCACACTAAACTGGATAAAGCGTAAAAAAAAATTGTTTCCATCCTTGGCTGTTTAATACCATTAGGAATGGGTATCGGGGGAGAATGATATTGCTTTGTTCATTTCAAGTTGTCCCAGGGCTTTTTGGTCCATGTTTATGATCAAGTGATTGACCCACTTTAGAAGTTTACAAGAGAAAATAAATGCTGATCACGGAGGTCTCACATCTCCCTAAAATTCCTCCATGTGTTGTATTATATTCAAAGTCAATTACAGAGCCAAAAAGGCTCAGAGGAGGAAGTTAAAAGGAGAGATGAGAGTAAACAAAAAGGCATACTGGGACGCTGCTCCTGGTTGCAAACGCTCCAGCAGTCAACCTGCATTTGTGCTTGTGCTTAACACTTACTGTATCTATAGTACTACTCACAGTTTTGGCTTCCAGACGGTACCACTCCTGAAAATAAAGCAATGTTTGTTTAACCTTGCTACAGTATGCGTTAAGAGTGACATGACTTGTCACTCATGAATTCTTCGACTTTGTATTTTTCCTCCTGCACTCTGCCAATCACGCAGGAGCCTCTAGGAGAGCAGGGACTGCTGGTAAATCAGTCTTTGATGTGAGAGCTGCAGAGTCCCAGGCAACAGAACTGCCTCTCTCTGATACTGCATGTGTTTGAGCTAAGAAGCCAGTCTCTCTGGACATGACTCCTCAGGGAACCTTGCTGCCTGCTTGCCTCGGATGAAAAGGCAGACCGAGGACGAATAAGAAAAAAAAAAAAAAAATGGGAGAGATGTATGCCACTCGCTTTCACATAACTAGGACTCTCAAATCACCAGGCTGCATTATATGGAGCCTGCATGCACAAAAGGCTGCGATGTGTTGAATTTTCAGTTAGAGAGGGCAGTTTTTGTCACCGTGACAAGTTGTGATTTGACTTTAGCAGCTTAGAGATAATGTTAAAACATACAAGTTTGAGACACTCACGTTTGAGGATGTTCCTCTGTTCCAGTTCCTCCGCTGTGGGTCTCTGACTCAAGCGCCTGGTTAGAAACATACATTCATGATCAGCACATAATCACAGACACTAGGTCAGCAAAGCAACACCGGGAAAAAAAAAACAACCTAAAATTCCAAATGCAGACCAACCTACTTTATGTGTAATATCATCAACGGTCATTGTTGAAAAGAAAACGTGCAAACATTTCACTGGTTCTTCCTCTGTGAGACACAGTGACACATAGTTCAAAGAAAGCTGCTCGGTTTAGCTTTTTCTTCCTTCCTTCTTTTTCTTCCTTACATTACACATCAGCGTTCAGTGGTTTGACAGCAACTCCCAGCAAGGTTATATTATTGACATTTTGACTCACAGCATGGGTACTCTTACAACTGACAAGTCTGAGCTTTAGAGTGTTAGTCCCAAACTGAATTAAATATACATTAACTCAGTGTTTCCTTACTTTGACTACAACTTATTTATGAGTTCAGTGTTGAAAGATTTGCATCGTATTTAGGCTTTTGCCGTAGAACAGCTTGACAGGCGCCCTTCCTAAAAATTCAGTCAGCCATGATCAGCAATCCCCCATACTTCTAATTGAATGACTGCATGATAATACATTGGTGCAATGCAGGGAAGGAGGTCAGCAAAACAAAGATATTCCTGAAGACTCAGCTCTCGCCCGATGCTGAACAAGGTAAAAGGGATTATGACACGGTCACACGGTAACTGAAAGGGTTCAACACTAGAGACAGCTAAAATAAACCTACCATACACATTTAAACAGACAACGGTACATAGAACATGACAGCCAGAGACTGTCCTCGTTACAGTTTTTCCTTTTCTGCAACATCCGAAGAGATACATTTTGCACAGATTATCTCCAATTTCCTCAATTTGTAAGTAGCTGAAATGACTAAGATACCCAAAGGCAATCTCTGAAAGGTCACTCTAAGTGCTTTCAACTAGGGACTCTTATTATAGCACTGTGTCAGGACCCTGTGGCAGTAGACCTAACTGTAGGCACTGGATCAATGATTGCCTCCATCTTGTTAGATCTGACAGCCATCTGGAGCTGCTCAGCCCTGTGAGCTGCTGTATGCAGGGTGAGGTCTGTGCTCAGACCGGGTTGTCTCATCTCGTCTTGTGTCATTCCTTCTCCCGCTAGACTGAAAAGTGAAGACACTGAATCACAGACTAGAGCTCTCCGCCTCTCAGTGTGGCCTGAGCATTATATCAGCATCATGCCAGCAAATACACAGCCACTGTAAACAAAACATACAGCGACTACTCGACAAGCGTCCATATGGATGCTCCTTCCAAAATAATTTCTATCACAACCGGTTTATTTAAAGGCACTGCCATAATCAACCAAGTGCCAGTCTGTCTGGTCTGTATCCAATATGAAGACAACAGACCTGAATATAATGAGATTATAAAAAAGGAAACAGAGGGATTTTATGGCTAATATGAAGTTGTTGTTGCTGCACTAACAATAGTTGTTTATTTACAACGGATCAAATGACTATGTATCAAAGGTGTCACTCATAATGATAAACCCACAAAAACGACTACTCACCAACCTCATATTCAGTAGCAGTAAGCAGCTGCTTTCAGTGGGGAAAAAAAAAAAATGATGCTACCTGTGCAGCACTGTGACTAACAGGTAAGAGAAAGTTAGGAGCGAGCTAGAAATGATGGTAGAACATTTTGCAGATTAAAAAAACTAAATATTTTTTTCAGTAGTTGGTGGGGACCAAAAAAAAAACTAAAACTAAAAGGACAATGAGTATTAGACTTCGATCCATCTCACATCCATATGTAAATAGCCATCAGTTTACTAATACAGTCATCACAACAGCTTAATTATATGATTATATGTCACTGCATTTACAGCTTATGACAAAAAAAACAAAACAATTATCGCTGCTTAACAATACTAAATAAAATGCATTCAAATTTCAGCCAAACTTTACTTCAGTTTATTGTCCTTTTGAGGGAAACTTGTTTCCCTGCAGTTATTAGATAAATCAAAAGAATCGTTTTTGAACATTTTTTAAAATTACAGAAATTGAGTACACATTAAAAAAAATTCACATAACTCCCACTCTTTAAAACCCAAGCTTTTTTCACATTGGTTTTTGTACAGACGAACAAATTATATTATGTGAGCTTAACCGGTGCTTTACCAGCTGTCTCATCCTTCTTCAAGCCTTTATGCTACGCTATGCTACTTTGTCCTAGATGTAGCTTCATATTTACCTGACAGACATGAGAGTTGGATCTATTTTCTCACCTGTAAGCAAATGCACGCATTTCTCTATTCCTTTAAGAGTCATATACTACATATTTCTTCAAGTCAAGCAAGCCTTTAAAACAACAAGTCAAAGACACAGCGGGTTTTATCTGCTTTCTCAAGGGTGAAAGCTCAAACTCTTCCGTTCAGTTTTCACCCTTGAGATAAGAGGGTCTCTGGGGTTTTTCCAGCGAATCAGGTCAATAGAAGTAAGTTGAGGTCAGCTTGTCCTAGAATAGCATTATCATAATCAATCCTGATTGGCTTGGCACAAACAACTGCATTAACAGGACACAATGCTATTGGCAAAAAAACAAAACAAAACAAAAAAAAGCATGAAAATTAGGAATTGTGCGTCAGATGACACTGCGCAAAAGGACACTGTGAGAGAGCTTTTTGGGAACATGACAACTAAGCAGGCAGGCCTTCTGGGAACATGTGCTGTGTTCCAATCACAGTGGGGAAGAGTGACTTGTGTGCCAATGTCTCTAGATAATACTTCATCCCTCCGTTGCAAGCATATTTCCCACGTCTCGTATCTTATTATACTATCCGGGCTTGCATTTTTACCCATACGCTTGACATTTTTCTTTTCTCTCAACACATCATTACATCCCCTTCATTCAGACAGGCAAGTCATCTTCAAAGAGAAGAGTGAAATCAAATGAGGCCTGTGATCCGCTGGGGAAAAAACATTATGTTGTTTGATATGTTCAATTACTAGACCTCACATTTGTAATCTCAACACATGTATACAAAATCATGTGATTTTTTTTTTGTACGCACTGCACCAGTGTAGTGTGTGTTTGTTTGTTTGTGTGTGTGTGTGTGCGTGTGTGGATAAACTGCTGGTACGGTGTGGCTTGTGTGGTGCTGTTGTGTGGAGGAGTCGGGTGGAGATAGTTTGGCACATGCATCACCGTGGTGATTCAGTCAGCGAGGGAGGAAGTCAGGCAGGAGGAAGAAAGACGAGATAGGGAGAGAGTGAGAGCTTTAGAGAGAAGACAAGAGAAGAAAAAAGAGGAGGGGGGGGGTGTGCATCACTGAAATTAGGTCAGCTCCATTTTCAGAGCTTCATTTTAACAAGATAAAGCGATTATCCTTATCGGATGCTGCGAAGGGAAAAAAAAAAACAAAAAAAACGAAAGGATAGAGTGTTTTGATAGAAAAAAGGCTCACACTTGCATCTGTTTTGGACTGAGTCACAGTTCTATCAGTCAGGATATTGGACGTCGTCAGCCCAAAGTAAGAAAGACAAAATGCTGGATTTGGCTATAAGGAGAGTCGGTGCTGTTTCAGGCAGGTGTTGTTGAGCTGCCTACAGCAACATCACCCAGGCTTACTGAAAAATATGTGGCCCCATAAATGGTGCATGTGTGTAAATGCATTCAGGTTTAAAAATGCATGCGTGTATCGTGTCTCACCTTGTGAGTTTGGTGCCTATCTGCTGCCTAGACTCCAGTCTCTCCTCATCTGTCTGCATGGGCAAGATGTTTTTCTCTTCCAGCTCTCTTTTGGATGGACGGTTACTCAGCTTGATGGCCAAAGAGTCTTTCCTCAGCACCTTCTGAGCCAGGGTACCTAAACTCAAACACCATGGTCAAACATGAGAGGAGCACAGATCCACGGCCTCATGTACCCAATTCCCTAAATTCTACTGTATGTCAGAATACACAATTCAAAGGTAAACATCCAAGATGACACTCAAAACTGAATTTGTAGATAAACTAGTGTAAAATCTTACCATTTTTATTTCAATCTTAATTTTATTGTTTTTTTGATAATGCAAAAATAGTGCTTTACCCTTGTTTTCTAAACTATGGTGATTAGACTTATCTGTGCAACAACACATGAAATGTTTATATAATATTACCTGTACCTTTAAATATTCCTCATACCTTAAATGCCCCTTAAAGTCATAATGTGGCACATTCATTGATTCCATCACGCATGGCCAATCGCAACCTTTTACAAACTCAACATGCTCCCATGTGGAAACAAGGATAAAGTGTCAAAGACACGGACAGCTTTGCACAGTTCAGCAGTTTTTGCAAAGAGGTTGCAAATGAAAAGTGTTTCCATGGGTGACAGCATGATTCTGGATACACTTCTGTGAACCAAATTTTGGCCCTGCTTTGAAGGTCGAACTACATCTGAGCTCCAGAAGCCTTCGGGTGAAGCTGGCAGTATTGTCGATCAGGATTAGTCAAGCAAATGTGTCATCATATCTGTAAACATGAGCTATTCCTGACTCTCCACAACCTGCCTTTGTCTTTACCTTTGGGTGAATTCCTCAAAAGGCAGAGATACATTTACGAATCTTAGAGGAAAAACAGTCAAACATCTCAAGGTCACTCACTTGTAAATATGGAGTCGTCATCTTCCTCATCGTCCTCGTCGTCATCCACGTCATCATCCTCATCCTTATACATGCTGGGCAGATCTTCGTAGTCAGACTCGTTGGGCATGTTTTCCTTGTCGTCCTCGTAGTCGATGATCACAGATGGGACTTCTCTTCTGTCCAGGGGAACACACTGACCAACACCGTGCAGTGCAGAGCTAGTGCAGTAAAAGGGAGAGAATCTGGAGATTAATGCAGTGGGTCATTTTTACAGTCAAACTATTTTGCCTTACCAACTAGGAAATTCAGTTTACATGTCAAACCTCACAGTTCAAGCCTAGCTCTATATCACCATATCCCATTTTATTGAAATAAAATAACACTCATAAACATTCTCAGTCCAGAAAAAGTGATTAAAAACAATAAAGGAGCATCTGGACCATAATCTAATGATAGCTTAGTGGGATTTTAATCCAAGTATAGAGGGAGAGGAGATGTATAACTCCAGCTGAATGAAACTGGAGTACAAAGAATACACACACGGTACAGTTCTGTACAGTCCTACGCAACACCATGCAATCCTCTCAGCTACACAGAGGGAAAGAGGAACTGATTATACAACTTGTATTATTCAAAACAAGGTGACAGAAATAAACTTTCTGGAACACATCGTTCACATGAAAGTCCTATCCGGTGACATATTTGATAGATTGATTAATCGCAGTCTAGTTGCAGCTTCTTATGATGAGCCACTGTTATGTAACCATTTTTGAAGCTTTCAGACTAATTGTGAGCAATATCAGGACCATTACTTCCTTATCCCCTGCCCAAATGGCTTTGGTGACAAAGAGATCCTAATGTTACGTGTTACGTAATATCCAATTCGCTGTCCTGTCCCTTTTCTCCAAATATGAAGAAACAGCTCTTGTAAAGAGCAGCTGGTCATGTTATGTCAGGCCAACTGCTGGAGGGACGCCTACTGCATGAGCCTGTTCCCACACATACACACATTTACTTCAAAATTAGGCCATGTTTCCCTATGAGGCAGTGTGCTGATTTAGACCTGTACACCAGCGCTACATGGCAGGACGTGACCTCAATAACGGACATGGATATATTTGAGAATGGTGGACAAGCCACAAAAATAATAAACAGGACGTTCTAGGTTAATAATAATGCATTTGTTTTCAGTAATTACTCTGATTAGTGCCGTTTTGGCAACAGCTTTCACTGACAGATGAATTTTATGATAATAAACTAGAGGCTCATCAAATAAAAAGGGAAATAATTCTATAAAAAGAAACATGATTTCACCAGCAACCCTTTGAGCCAATTAGTACAAAGCTATGAGTTCCATCGTTGAAAGTTTTTGTATACCGGCATGTAACATTGACACATTTCATTCCCCCGATCCAACCTGCTCTCATTCAAGGACATTCAAAATGACCTGAGCACTTATAGCTACTAACCTTTCAAACCTCTGCATGGAGAGCGCCAGGGTTTTATTGAGCTCCTCGATGATGCGGCTGGGCGTGTGCAAGCTGCCGTACTGAAGCTGGAGTGGATGACCGTGGCTCTGGTGGAGACTAGACAGGCCTGCGAGCTGAGAGGGCAGCAGGGTGCCGTGGTGAAGGGACATTCCTTGGGAAGGTGCGCACTTTTGGGAGAGAACGCTGAGGGGATTGGGGGACGGGGAAGGGGACGTAGAGTCCAGCCCCCCTGGAGGCACACAAATCATCACTTTCTTGGGAGGCAGAGGTGGAGAGTGTTTTCCGCCGGGCATACAGGGCAACTTCATTGGCTGGCAAGAATCTAGAGAGAAAAGAAATCAAAGTATAAACAGGACAGAACGACGGATTACTGAACACATCCACTGGGTTCAATTTTGTTGCATCACATCAACTACACTTTGCTGCTGCAGAGAGATAAACAGAGCTCATGGACGATCAGACATGGCTCAGACGTCAGTGCAGAGTGGCAGGAACTAGGCCAGGGTAATGCCACTTCTCTCTGACAGATTGACAATGACAGAGAGAACCCAGCTGACCTAACCACAGGGGAATTTAATGAGACTACTATAATCCTGTGCACATGTTTGGCAACGCAGGTAAGAATTAAAGCAACAGCATGGCTCATTTCTCAAAACACATACTTGGTATTTACTGAGAGAAATTCACATTTCTGACAGTCTGACATAGTGAAATAGAGTACATCAAATAATATATATTGGATAAACTGAGAGCACTGACCTGTGCTATGGTTTGGGATCCTAGAGAAAGGCTTTGGAGGAAGAGCAGGAGGCTGTTTGTGGTACAGTGGCGGCTTGAGGGGGGTATCCTGAAGGTCACCAGGGTAGGTGACAGATTTCTTGGTGGTCAGGACCATAGACGACTTAATAGAGGGCTCCTGAGTGCAGACTCCGCTGTCCATCGAGGATCGAAATTCAACGGTTGCTAAACAAAACAGAAAAAAGTAACAGTCTATCTCAAAAAATTTGTTTGACCACACAAGAAATACACCTCCTAAGAAGACCGTTCAAACAACATTTAAAATGAGCTCAGGATGTTGCGTTTTGGAACAATAGGGGGGTGGATTCAGGAGGCTAATGCTGTTAAAGCCACCCAAGAGCATTTTATCAGCACAAACCAGACAAAGGAACGGTGTTAGCCAACCAGTTTCACTGAACTTTTGCTTTTTAACTCTTTTAAAAAAAAGGCAGACAGTGCAATTCACAATGCTGCTCACATATTTTGACAAACAATGCATTCTCCTTTTTAATATTCAGCGAGTCTTTATGAGATGACATCGAAAGACCCTCATTACGAAGTATTTCCATGAGGAAAGATCTAACTGTATCTTTAAATTCAGCCATTGACATGACGGACCCTGCATCCTTTAATTTGAAACTAGACTAGGGTTGGGGTTTGGCTCGTGTGTGTGCCACATTAAATCCAGGCACACAGTGTGCCAGTCAAAGAATGCGACCAGCTAAAGCCGATTACAATCCAGCAGCCAATCAGATCAAAAGGTTGGCACGTTTTTGCCAATGTGGAATTTTCTTTTGTTTTTAAATATAGATTTTTATTTTTGTCCCTATGGATCTCTTGCTATTTTGAGCACACCAGAGCAGAATAAATTGAATAATATATTGATACATCAGAGCGATGTCGGCGCTGATCAAACGAGACAGCTTTCATAGCAAAAGTAAAAATAAAACAGTGCTGATCTATCAAGCTGTGCACACAAGCTTTTTTTTTGATTATGGAAACTAGGCTGTCACTGGGCAGGAGAATTGAGCACACCTGGCCCCATTAATATGCGTTCTATGGAGTGGCACAGTTACTGTGCAAAAATAGAGAGGAGGCTACTCAATCCATCAGCTTTGACCAATTTACTGAGCTGGACAGCGTCTGTAAACTTAAGGTGAACATAGGACTTATAGTAACTCAAGGAGAAGTGGCTTGTACTTTATTTAGGTCAGGCTGGAGACATTTGTTTTAGCTTTGACATCGAAGTGTTCTTATTTCTGAATGCTGTCTAAAACGCTCAATTTCTAAAACAATAAAATATGAATAAAGGCCTCATATTCCCTCATTTATTCACATCTTGGCAAGAGTCAATGGACTTTCTCGGCTTCAGCAACTTTGTTTTTGATGTCCTGAGGCATGTAGCACCCTGCTGTCAGACTCAAATATACTCTCTAGCTGTGGACAAGGAGTGTCTAAGGCACTTTAAATCAAGATCAAAGACTTTTTATAAAACCTTACAAAATTTCTATAATGAAAGATTATATCTAGCTGCCCCATGCCAAATCTTGAAGCGTGTACTTCAGAGACTACAGATTAATGAGGAGATGAATAACTGAAGACCTTCCAATTCAGTGCAACATATTTTTCCTTTTTGCAGTTTCTACCTAAAAACCGAGACAGTTTCCATCTCTGTTAAAACAGACTGTGACTGTACAACATCAGCTTACCTTTTTCAAAGATCTCTTTCAGCACTCCTCTCTTGATCAACTCATCTCTGCTCTGTCGCATGGACATCTTCCTCTCCAAAGCTGAGGGGGTAAAGGAGAATAATGTTCAAAACATTTTCATATCAATCAAATCTTTACAGTAGTTGGCACAAAATAAAAGTGAAAAATATTTATCCAGGTCTCTAGAGGTCTAGATTGCTTTTATTTTTAGTAGATGTTCATCAGTAATAGCAATAATACCTAGGGGGGGTAATAAGATAGCATGGCTGCCAAAACAATCTTGATGTTCTTTGCCAGACTCTTTCCCAGTTGTTCTGTTAACTTTAATACAACTTTTTATAGAGCTGTTTCAGTTGAAAACATGAGGTCAAAATGATGAAACTATATTTTTGTACTGTGAATCAATGCTATTAAAACTAACTATGCATTAGTCTTTCCTATTTTGTCTGTGGCAGCCAGCCCCAAATCCATTTGCTCCAACTGAAGACATAAAACCTTCAACAAGGTATTTTTAAAAAATAAAACTACCTAATTTGGGAACTATTAACAGCTGGGCACTGTAGTTTTCAGCAGTTTACTATCTGTCTTTTTATGAGATGTGACTACAAGAAGACTTGAGGCACTTAACTTATCTTCTATCAGTACACCATTTCAAAATCCACCCCTGCATAGAAACCAATTAAGAATGGCAAATGGGGATTAGCAGCAACACTTAAGCACACCGTGCAGGAATCTCCTTGAAGGCCACCGTAGCCCCTACTTAAGAGGGAGATCAAAGATTGTGCCATGTGTGCTTTAGATATGACCCAGGAGTCCAGTCCCAGCTCTATCAGTGGGCAGTGTGTTCAATGCTAATGTGTCCTCACTGTGTATTCATAAACATACTGACAACTTGACCTGTCTTTTCCTTGCCCTTAGTCAAAACAGAGTGGATTTAAAAACCATCCACTGAGAGTCCAAAATAATAATAATAATAATAATATAAGAATAATATAAGAATAATAATAATAATAATAATAATAATAATAATAACATAAATGAGAGTCATACAAATGTCAGACGGTAAGGCCTCCAGTGCAGAGATTTCTATACTCTGTTTGATGCTTATTTGCTCTGGTTTTTTCAAACACTATGCCCCATTATGAGTTCCTTCAGGATACCAGATGTTTAATATCATTCCATACTTCAAAACTTTTTTGAGAAGAAGCCCATTTAAAAGATGAGCTCCAAGCCAGGAATTAGTTAAGCAGCGAAACATTTCTTTTCGGAAAAGCATGTGACCAAAATGTGTCACTCAAAGAATCATTTCCACTGGAACCCTGCGAAGCGGTAAATTGAGGAGTGTGAAGTGAAAAGAAATTGTGCCATTTGATGCTATTTGGGATGCTAATGCTGGCGGCTCCATCAAAAAAAAGAAAAAAAAAAAAAGAAGCAGCGATTTTTCCCACAGAGGCAGCGAATTTAACATTAGGTCAAGTATATCAAGGGGATAATAAATAGACTTATCAAAGAGTTGACCCAGAATCAACAGAGGAATTTTTCTGTCTGAGAGTGATCGCTGCCAGTTCACCAGATTGTTTCCCCCAAAGCACAGCAGGCATCAGGAAGCAGTCTGACGTCACACGCTTCACTTCTTTGTACCTGTTCATTCTCAAACTTCACAAAAGTTTACAACAAGTGAGTGAGATTTCTGTTAACAAAACTAGAAATCACTACATCAGGGCATTCGATTTTCATAAAACTCCCAGAACCATGTTTAGTTTAGAACGACTTTGCTTGTGACTACTTCTTCTACTACTTCTTAAATGACATTTCATTTTGGCACCAAAAAACCTGCACATTGCCAACTTCGATTAGACTTTGATATCCCTGTTACGGGTTACTTTTAAAAACAAAGAAGTATTTGTTAGTCATTTGCTTGACAGACACAATCAAAGCGACAAAATCATCTTTGCCGAAAAGGGAAAACCTAAGGCTAAAGGTTGCTGCTGGGCTGGCAGTGTCGTAATATGTTCAGGGATTATACTGTTGCCGAAATCATCCAAAAGGAAAAGTAATTACTCAAAGCTTTATGACATAACTTCTATGCCATGGGATGTGTGCACAATTACGTAATGCCATTAACTCAAAAGCCTTTGCAAGGATATATCTTCAGCTCTGATGTGTGCTCGTAAAACAAAAGCACAATCATGTGTTAGGACTGAAAGGGTACACGGCAGTTCTAAGCGGAGCATCGAGTCAGGAGTCAAAACACTGGCTGCTCTTGCAAAAACCAACGTTTTGTTTAATATTTAAGGAGTACATTAATCATGTGCAAGAAGTGGAATTTCATGTTCATTTCATCAGGAAGATCCTGTGCACAGTGCAGATATAAATAAATATTTAACTTTGAACCTGAATATGACTGATTGGATCACTAGAATGGCAAATCACGAGCTGTCACATGAAGCAAATACTTTAATAGGCCTATCAATACCAATGACACAATGTAATCTTCCATATCAGATTCTAAAAAGCAAAAACTGTCCTCTAAATCATCTCGAACATCAACCAAGTTCTATTTTGGACGGTCCACCACGGACCAAGTGGTGTCCGACACTCCAGTCAGTCCGTCTGCACCAAGATGAGAAGATTAGACGCTCATCAGGGAGACTCAGCTGAGAGCATATTAAATGAAACTGGCATATCCCAGTATAGCCTCTATTGATCTGAGAACACTACACTTAAGTTTTTTTAGAGAGAATATATTCCGCTGCAAAGTGACCCAGATAGTCAGAACACATCCTACCAACCCCGAGGCTCAGTAGCTTAAAGTGGAGGCTTTTACCAAGGCAATTCTCTCAGCCTGAGCTTTACAAAAAACTGCATTAAAACTTTCTTCAAGCGTTAAGGCTCACACGCCAGAAGTTTGGATATGGCTAAACGAGACCTCGACACATACAAAGGTGAAATTTGTTTCACTCAGTATATACTCAATGGGCAGATAGGAAATCTATGATTTTCATTCAAAATTATGCTAATAAACAGCAAGAACAGTGCATTAGAATACTGCTGTTCATAAGAAAATCTGCTAACTAATTGGATTAGAAAAAATAAAATAAAAAATGAAGATCAGATCAACACATGAATGCTCTTTTGATGAATCTCTGCCTAGCGAGATCTCTTTGTGATACAAGCGCACTGTGAGGATGTACTGAGCATGATAAGGCATCCAACAGTCAGGCCCTCCCTCCCTCTTTCCTTCCTGAGGTGAAGAAGTACAGTCCCCCAGAGCTGGCCTTCATCTGCTTAAATATCGCAACACATTCATAATCCTCTACTGTGCTGAGTGTCCAATTATCTACGACAACATCTGCATGCCCAGTGGCTGGTCTGCTCCCTACTGACACGGGAAACAGAATCAACAGTACGACAACTGCAGAGACGAGACGACGGTATGCAGGGGCGGGAAAGACCAGGATCATAGCGGTGCAGCAGGAATCACGACTATTCACTTACCATCAACTTTGTCTCTAATAAGATAAATGTAAAGTGTTGCAGTACAGCACATTTTTCCTGTTTGCTTAAGCAACAGGTTGGCCCTCTGGAGATTTTAAACAAAATCCCAAGACACCAGCTGACAAATATTAGTATATGTTAAGACAAATATTGGTCATCATATGGCAGCACTTAAAATAAGGTCATCCCATTTCAGGCTTTAAAGGAAACTGATAAGCAGGATCCCGTCCCAGTGTTGACTGATTAAATTAGGACAAATGGGGGTGTCGGTTAGCTCAGTTGGTAGAGCATCTGCCCCATGTATGAACCCTGCCGCAGCGGTACAGGGTTCGAATCCGACCTGTGCTGCATGTCTTATCTCATCTCTCTCTCCCCACATTCCTGTCACTCTTCAGCTGTCTATCAAAATAAAGCTTGAAAAGGCCCACAAATATCTTTAAATTAGGGCAAATGCACAACAGCATGTGCAATGTTCCAATTTAAAAACACAAATCAATAGTGGGGCTCACAGATCAGCCAAAGTCAATACGCTTTCCTAGATTAGGTAAGCTGAGTTCTGATCCTCTAAACACAGCTCTCATCACAACAAAATGCTACTTATAAGAGGACTAAACTCACTCCCACTTATCAGATCTTATCATTACAGATTCTTATTTTTCTTAACGTGCTCTGATTTAGGACTCAGGATTTAGGTCTACTGCTGTTGAAAGCAGTGAATGGAATATATTATATACTGAGCCAGCTTTTCCTTTAATGGGTTGTGGGTGAACTACTGGAGTAAGGAAATATATACAGGCTTTAAAATAAAATAGCGTTATTCAGTTTTTTTTGGTCACTTGACAACCAAATTTCAAAGATGAGAGTTATATACATCAGATGTATTATGGGCATATACAGCTGTGCTAACTGTGGCCTGTTTAAAACAAAGAACAGCATTCATTTAAAGTCACGTTTCTGTCTAGCTTGGTTTTGGTCTTCTGAGGGAAACATCTAGCTCTTTAACGGCAAAACGTTCTACAATGTTCACCAGCTAACTTCTAAGTAGAGAGCATACAATAATTTTATGAGAGCCATTTCTCTGAAAATGGACACCTGCTGTGACTGGAGAAGAGAGAACGCTAAGAGCAAGCAACAGAACGGTGCATGCCATAAGACCGAAACAACGAGCCTTAAAATGCTACAGTGCTCTGAAGAGCTGCAGGGAACAGCAGAGTTTGGTAACTATCCTCTGCCTTATCACTGACCCCTTTTACATTACACATTTGTAGACATATGAGTCAGTGTTTATATAAAAGTATTTATTAGTGCAGCTTTAAATCCTCATTTAAGTGCAATAGTCCATGTGTGAACCGCTACAGTTCAAAACCCCTGAAGCACTCTCTGCCATTTGAATTTACTGCACTGGCTCATGCTTATGTGACCTCTACTCTTCCACTTCCTACACTCCTGTTACTTAGGACTTGGGTTCGTGCTTCTTGCTGCAACTGATGCAAGATTGTGTGTGTAGTTGTAGTGTGTTGCAAAACAGCTGGAGAACTTGCCTGAACATTCTATCGACTTGTATTATCTACAGCTTGCAAGGCACAAATAGCACTTGGTGCATTATGACCTACGAGCATATTTCACTGGAAAGGCCTCCATCATGCTGCCATCGAAAAAGGATTGAATAGAACAATAGTAGAGAAAGAAGTGTTTGGAGGCAGCAGCATCCAACGAGTGGATAACAAAAAGTGATGAAAAGAGGATTTTCACTCAACTCCACTGTGCATTAACACCATTGTAACTGAAAAAAGCTTTGTTGCTCAGCTCCTGATTATTGTCCATCATCACAACAGAGGAGATGCTGTTATCACAGAGCATACATGAATGTACCAAAGAACAGAAAACATCTGTGATTGTGCATACTCAATGAAACATACTGTTAAAATACAGTAAATCATCATCAAAAAAAATCAAGCATCTAAAGCTAAAAAATAGATTTTGTCAGCACTTGGGTGCTTTACTAAAAATACCACTTAGTCCAGAGAGACTGCTGAGGAGCCAGGGGGATCATGCTGGAACATAAATATAAACTACAGCCAACAGCACTATGGGAACAGTAACAGTCGAAGCCTAGCTGAAAGGTAACATCAACATAAAAATCTAATCTTTTGTACTTCGATGAAAAGACTTCCCATTAGTCCTTGTGATCACATAAGAGACTGATTGGCGTTAAGAGAGCGATGAGGCAGACACAGCAAAACATGATCAAATTTGACAGAGCCTGATTCATTCATCAAATTCACACCTGGAAAATAATAATTTAATAATATTTCTGAATCAGAACACCCTGTCCTGTTCAAGACCGGACACACGTCTCTGTGCAATTGCTCATCTTCTGCAAAAGCAAGAATTCTGCTTCCAACCCAGCAAGACGCAGTCTGACAAAGTGCCTCCTCTTGTCCACCAGGCTGTCAGCAGAATTCAGGATGTGTCACCCAAAGAAAATAAATACAGCCACATCTGAAGAGAGCATGTCCTTCATTCGCCCCTGACAACACCGGGCTACGAGATCAAAGGAACTCTAAAGAGACCTCAAAACATGAAACTCCAACGCTGCACTTTTGCTGAATCAATTTGCAGCATTTTCAATCACCCTGGAGACTGAACTTAATATTTCTTTTTTTTCTTTTGGCCAAAGGACATGCACTTCATTTCTTTCCACAACAAGACAGGGTATAAAATAACAGGAAATATGGTCGTTTATGATGCACCTACATTTGTTTTGTGATAAATAAAATATATAAATGAATACATAAATGAACATATTGTATATTGTATTGTAGAACGGAAAAAATATGTCATGTACCAGCAGAAGTCTGCTTGAACTTCTCACTCTTCTTCTTCCTCCATTTCCAGGGCTTGAGGAGGCGTCCCAGGGTGGCAAACTTGCTCCGACGACGGATGGGTGGAGTGTGGGTACCAGAGACCAAGGACTCAGAACGCATAGCGGCCAGCCTCTCTACTTCTTCAGCTGTAAGGGAACAAAAAATAATAATATATATAGGGTCTAGTTTAGGTGAGGCTGCAGAGGTGGTGATATTTTAGTAATCATGCAGGAGAGCTAGCAGTGAATGCAGCAGACACTTTTGCTTAGAAAGATCCAAGCAGCAAGAATCAGTGCCAAGTGGCCTCATGAATTCCCTAGTAACTGGATGAGGTTGGGAGAGGATAAACAAACCTGCATATCAGATAGCATTACGCAGGATACACTCAGAGTCTAAACAGTTTGAGCCTGCATCTCACTGAGCGGATGGCATTAGCTTGCCAAAACACACTAAACAGACTGATAAGCACCTCATTAAGGGGAAATCTTTCTACTCCTCATGAAATATTCACACAGCCCATCCCTTTAGATTTTTACGTACCGTTGGATATCAAAAGCAAATGTTAAGTGTTTTATTATCCAACACAAACTATTAAATGAATGGTGAGTACATGCTATGTTTGAAATATACAGTAATCCGGGGCTACAGACTGCCCCACTTCCAAAAAACTAGACACTAGGTCACACACAAAATGTGTCCATGTGATTAAAAAAAAAAAAATACAATCTAAAAGTTTTTACTCCAGAGGGATTCAAACTGAAATCTCTGATTCAAAACCAGCTTGTGAACAGATCTAAAAACTGTGAACAATGCCAACAGCAAATCAACTACAATGTGCCTTTAGATATGGAATTGTTTTTCTAACCTGCTCCTGAATTTTCTCACCATAAAACTGAATGAATAGACATTTAAGGGACGTTAAAAGTCTTTCAAAAAAGAGCATTAAAAAATGACAGCACTCAGAGGATCATACAAACATTTCTAATTTTTGAATGTACTTTAGTATCTGTACCCTCTAGGCAGCCATTGCAGAGACTTAACACTTGCTTGACATGGGGAATCCATCATGTCTGCTCTTCATTAAAAAATAAAATAAAATAATAAAAGCAACAGAAAGACAAATGTATGGATGTATGAGCTGACCTCTAGCACAGTGTGTCAGTTGTCAGTGTCACCACATTGCATCAGATCATCACCCATGATGCGCTGTCAGGGAAAAGTGCTGGTTGCTTGCTTTTAAATAATTACATCGCATTTATGATGTTTGCCAACATGGACATATCACTTTGCCAGGCCAGCCACCTCCCCGGGGCATTGGGACAGCATGATAAATAATGTGACAGTAATGCAGTGGGAAATCAGTCCCACAGACCATCACTTGAATACTCTGGTGCCTCAGAGCCAACCATCTTTAGTAATCCTGCCACCACACCACTCTATAAATAGCTCTTCAGTCAATCTTAATTGAATCCAGGAGAGATTCAAATTACTTCATTAGGAAGTCTAAAAGACAAAGATAAAGACAGGAAGACAAAGAATCAGATGTCAGTTAGTTAAGAAGAAAGAAGTGCTTACAAATTGAACATTAGTTCCAACTTTGAACAATAATTTATTTAAATGGATTTTTGCTGCATCCTGTGAAGATGTATACTCTTAAGTGGTTTGCAAAGGATCTTCAAATACTGTGTTTAATAGCTACTATCCACTATTTTTACTGAACCATTTCGAGGCAGAAATCAGAGCAAGAATGTCCAAAATTTAAGTGTATGATGATGGCATTAATTACATTTTTGACAAACTCCTAGCAGGAGAGAGGAGCCCAATCTGTAAAGTAAAAGAAGATAATCTTCCAAGTAACCACACAGACCGATTAAAATGTGGTTTCATTTCATGACACATATTGTATTTCTATCCCATCTTTGTCATGTTGCATATAGAGCATAACCTAACATCTGCACAACTGGAACACAACACACTGATGTGGTTGCTTTTTTTAATTAAAAACACTTGTTTGCATACCAAGATGGCTGAGTGATGATGTAATGACACTGAACTGGAAATGGCTTTGTGCATACAGCCTGCACACTTCCATCCCATTTTACTGACACATATAGGGTAAACAGGTGA
The DNA here is from genome assembly GCF_000972845.2 of Larimichthys crocea. Classification (NCBI taxonomy): domain Eukaryota; kingdom Metazoa; phylum Chordata; class Actinopteri; family Sciaenidae; genus Larimichthys; species Larimichthys crocea. The sequence goes on from NC_040012.1 coordinate 12,459,333, forward strand.
GTTTCCACATAATAATGAAAATAATTCTGATTTTTTATTTTTTTTGGTGTGAGTGTGTGTGTGTGCAGCAAACCAACAAGTAGCAACTCAAGTCAGAGCCCATCCCTAGAAGAAGTTCTGATCCAGTCAGAAGCAGCTTCCAGAACAGAAACAGTGAATCACCGTCGTTTTGTGTTTAAAGGTACACTGACCCACTTCGTGTTAAAACCAACAGAATAATGAGCACACAAGCAGACACATGAAGAAGACGCAAAGCGCAATGAATGATGCGGTGTAATGATGTGGTTGTCAAAAAAAAAGCGCATATGAGCCCAGAGGCAGATCATGACTGGAGTATATCCTGGATGGCAGTACCGCAGGGCTACTATGGGCGAAACCAACACACCAGGCTTTGAGAGCCTCATACTCACCGTCCTGCGTGTCGTTCCCGCGACTGCAATTGCTGCAAATGTGCTTTATCTCTTTCCCGATGTGACAATGGATCGTAAAGGGCATGTTGTTGTTGTGGTGCGGATGCTGGCCGTGCCCTTTCTTGTTGCTAAGAGACATTATTTTGACCAGGCTGAACGCTTTTTTCTTAGGTTTCTCCACCGCTACGGGCGCGTTTTCTCGGCACCCCGTTGTAAACCAAGTGCCGTGCATGATGGTGGGCGCAGGATCCACCGTCGGGTAATTGGCCGTCTTGAACATTTGGGACGCGAAAAAAAACGAGAGCAGCGCCTCGGTGCGCGGTGTTAACGACGGCGTGGATTTTAAATTAAAGGGCCCATCAGTTGAGTCCCACCTGACCTAATGTAGCAGCCTCCATCGACCAGTCCTCTCCTCTCTGCCGTACGCCCCACACCTTTACCTGAGATCCAGATATGTGCAGCTACTCGGTTGCGCAATGCAAAAAGTCACTACTGCTGAGAAGAAGAAAAAAAAAACCCCCACTGCTGCCGGATCCAAGTGAGCTAATAATAAAACAGAGGGTGAGTAGTGAATGGCAGTGACTACCTCTCCCTACCAGAGCTGTAGACTGCAGTCGGTTGTAGCTAATCCACGATTAGTGGTGCTGAGCAGGGAGCGCCTGTGATTGGCTGCACGGTGCGCTCCTCTAATAGGCCAGTGTGGACGGAGGAAAAGTTGCTCGTATCATAATAATAGGATTTCAATAACTGTTTTTTAGCAGGTTACATTATATGACAGATCATTTTCCTTATTTAATTTCCTTAGTCATAGACTGCATTTCATAAGCACAACATTTTCAAAATAAGTGAGATTGTTACGGGAATTTTAAAGAAAAACCCTTAAATAAGGAGGTTCGGATTCAAGCATCAAAGTTTAAGTTGAATTTATTGTACAAGAGGACACAAGAGGAGCGTTTCACAGTGCAACACACTAAAGGGGTTACAGAGAAAAAGGCTCCCAGAGGAGCGTTAACAGTTGGTTCTTATACATTTTCCTGAAGATGGGCTGTCTCAACCTCTGTAAATTGTTAACAGTCAATTTGCATATAATGCATTTAAACAGCTTTCTTCAACATATCACCTAATGAGTAGCCAGTATGTCCCCAATCTTGATGTCACCTCTCTGACCTGTCCCTAGGCCCCATTCTGTTCTCAAATCCCTCTATTTATACATTAACCTGAACCTTACCTTCCCCTGCCAGTCTCAGGAAAACAGCAATAAAGGGAAGTGCCCAAAGGACATATAATGTAAGAACAAACATTGTATAAGTTAAAACATCTAACTAGCTGTGCCTAATTTTTATAACAGAGATATGATGTGCTCTTGGTCTAATGTCCATGTCTGTTATATATTCAGGAGAGTTAAATAATTATTATGACCTAATCTGTAATAATTTACTTGGACTGAGTCTGGGTTCATAAAAACATAAAGTAGCCAGTCCATGAAAATACTAATGACACTGTTACTGATTTGGTTACACTGATTTCCTGAGGCAGCTTATTGTAGTATTGAGTCTTGACTTCGGACCTGTGTGACTATAGCAAGTACTATAAAGGTGACTGGACCAGGGGCATATATACTGTATATATGCACACAGACATGCAAGAAGTAAATAGACACCTTCATTCAAATTTAAATTAAAGGTGTCTATTTACTTCTTGCATGTCTGTGTATATTTAGTATTGTGTTGGACAGAGAACGGGCCCTTGAGAGCGATTCAGACTCTTCAGAAATACACCTCTGTTAAAAGAAGAACTTATGTTAAATTAAAAATGCTGCCATTTGCTATATATGCCCTAAAAAAGGTGAACCCATCCCTGTCGTGGTTTTAATTTATTTTGGTATAAGAAGTCTATAACAAAAATAATAATAAGCATGGGGAATCTTAAATAGTGTGCCTTTCTCAAGCACACTCAATAAACTTATTCTAAACAAAGTATTTAAAAAAAACTATATATAAACTATTCTATTGAATTAAAACTTAGTGTTTTTATCATATACAGAGATGTAATGTTGTTTGCTGGGTAATGTATGTTGATGTTGTCATGTGACAACACAAGACTATCAGATTGTGTCTCTGAAAGGAAGGAAATGACCTATGTCTGTTACAATGTCAGTGATGCAGGTGCTGAAGGTGCTTGACTAAAATGAAATGTGTAATAAAAAAAAAACACACTGAGGTCTACTGTTGTTAAAATTGAGTTGCATTTTTGTTGTTGTTGTTGTTGTTGAACTACTACTAAAATCTTGAATATTCACTGTTCTATTAAAAGCCATTAAACAAGGCTGTGTAGAGAAGCTGATAGTAAGTTATTTTGGAAAAAAACTACACAGATCCATGGCTAATGAGAGCTGATGATTAGTGCTGTGTGTCCTCTTTTAACAACTTGTGGATTCACCTACTAAAGGACAGGCAGACAATTCAATTATGTTTGATTTCAGGAGGGTAAAATGTGAGCATATCACGCAGTTGCAGGTTAGAAACATTGAACTTTTGGTCACATGGATAACAAGTAATTAAACGTTATCCACAAATGACATCAGTGGATACCAAATTAAGGATATGGCTACAACTGAGGGCATAATAACAGACAAGGACTCAGAGAATTAAAATCAAAGAAAAGAAACACAGCAAAGGGACCGTAATCTGCGATCAAAGGGCTCAGTACTTCAAATGAAGGAGCTAAAATATTAGCAAAGCATTTAATATTCTGTTTCTACATTTTAAATACCAAATAGCCAATTGCTGCATCCCTGAAGTTACTGAGCACATTTTAGATAACTGATAACATTAATGGCCAATTAATTAATGCCAATTAATCATGGAAATATATCAAACCACACAGAATCTCCAATCAGGTTTTCTACAGAGCAGTCAATGGTCGTGGAATGGGGGTGAGTATCTTTGATGTTCCTTCATGGGCTGCAGCTTATTCCAGTGACATCAAAGCCCTTTCTGAAATGAGGGACAGAGGGACCTGATTTACCCCCACTACTCTACAATACAGCAGCTGCCCTCAGTTCACCGCAGAGTTTCACTCTCTTGCATTCATATACCCAAAAGTTTAGGAAACTGGCGAGAAAGAGCTATTTTCATGTTATAAAAAACATTTTGCAACAAAGAGTCAGAGGTTAATGGATAAAGGAGAGCTTGCTGTGATATTGCTGCAGTAAAGTGCACATTATTCTCCCTATAGACCTTAAATTATCTTAAAATGTAGCACAGAAGTGCTCAGTGCCATGGCTCAACAATACTGTTATGTAGTATATTGACTTACATAGACCTACTTTTTGTTAAGCTGGAGGCCACTTTGGCTTCACATCCCTGTTAGATTATTCTTACAAGAACCAGATAATTAAAGCTCCTATACAGGTCATGTGTTGGCTGCAAGGAGGAATGGTCACATGTGACAATGTGGTTATGTAAGTGCTGTGTTAGGCAGGACTGATCAGTGCTCCATTGCTTCTTTCATAAGTGAAGAATTGGCTAAGAAGGCTTAAAAGTGGTATTTTAAAGTAACTCTAATAATGTAAGTGGTGAACTGTGATATGAGCAAAAGACAAATGTTTTTTCTTTTACTTTGAAGTGTATAGTATTTTTTCTTTAATGCCCAATCTCAAATGTATAAATTATGCCCTGAAACACTTAAAGTCGGACCTGGTCAGATACAATTCACCATTAGCTTTCACCCCAGTCCTGACCACAAAAATCATTCGTTGTTTCCCAGTTCACTCTTCCGGTCAACTCATGCGATTAGAGTTATTGGAGAGTCACTATAAAACCTCTAACACTGGATTTTTGTGTGAAACTTTGACACATTCAGCATAAAGTCCCAGGATTAGTGCTGGTTGAAGTAAACTTTTCTGTGGTCGACAACATACCTGACACTTGTCACCCAAGGCTGCTACGAATTTGCCAATCCATTCACTCACATCTGATGAATATACTGACTCATAATATCGCTGCCATGAAACCTTAGTAAATGACATTGTTTCTGCTACACTCATAAGAATATTCTTTAAAATCAAATGGCATTTTACATACTTTAATGTTTTGAATTCTGGTTTGAACCGGTTTCCATAGATGTGGTGCAGGTTTTAGGCTAAACGATCTTACAACTTCCGACCGAACAGCCTGTCACTACAAATCGGTTGTTCCAGTTTTCCCTGTATCTCTCTGTCTCTTCCCATCTGTCATTCTCTCTCTGCATTATTATCTGTTTTACTCTCTCATAGTTATACTAAGACACAGTAAAACATTTCCTTAACACAATCTAAAAGAGAATGAATTAAATGTTAAACGTGCATGCCTTTGCTTTTTCTATTTTTTTTATTTACTGTAGGGAAACGTGATGTTACGCAATTCTAATCTGTGAGGAGAGTGATTCCTTGCAAATCTTTTATGCAGCTCTTGGCTCATCTTCAACATTAAGCTGAGTCTTTCTCCTGACAGGCAGCAGAGTAATGTGGCATGATTATGTAAAGTGATGTGATTCATTTAGAAAATAAACTGAACCAGGACAGAGGGCGAGAGACAGACAAATGTCAAACTGAGATACAAATGTATCCACTTGTTTTTATACCAACAGCCGTGCACGGTGCCAACTTTCTGTCTTGACATTAGTAGTCACTGTGAATATAATTTTGCTCTGAAGCCACTGAAGCCAACAGAAATGTTCATAGAGTACTGTCATAGACTGTGGTAAGATGCTTGTGAATACACTTCCAGAAAACTGTAAACGGATGACTGCTCGCTTTTCATCTCTGTCATAAATCACTTCTGTCTGTCTTTTCCTCTTCTCTTCCTGTCTGCCTTGGCCTGTCTCAATATGTTTTGTGTACTGCTGGATGCATAGACAGTTATGAAGGGGTAAGGTAAATGCAGTAACAGAAGATATTGGGTGGTATGATATGTACCCGCCTGTAAAAAAAAAAAAGTCTCTTGATTCCTAATAATAAGTAAATACTACAATGTGGTTTGATAGTTTCACTTATTTCTAATGGAAATCAAACAGTGTCAGCATTTTTGTCAGGTGGCATTGTTATAAAGAGCATCTCTCTCTTATTATCTAGTTTAAAATAGGTAAAACTATTCCTCTTTTATATTTTAATAGAACCTGATGATTGGCACAAAAGTGTGCATGTAAAAACAAATGTAGTGATGAAGTACTATTAAAACTACATTTGACATTGTATGTTACCGATCATCATTGTTGCTTTATATATATTTATTTGCACAGCTATTCCTCACCTATAATTCAGTGTGGAGAGATGGTGGAGTTATGGGCGGCCACGAAGCGGGAGCTACCCTGGGAGCAGTTAGAGGTTCAGTGCATTGCTCAAGGGCAACTCGGTAGTGCCCAGGAGGTGAACTGGCACCTCTCCAGCTACCAGCCCTACCTCCATACTATGGTCCATGCTGGACTTGAACCGCCCTCCAATTCCCAAGCCAAATCCCTACAGACTGAGCTACAGACTAAACATAAAACAATGAATACTATTGTATTTATGTTGTGAGCTGCTACAAAAGTTCCCTAATGCACACAAAATACTGGGATTGTTGCAGTACCAAATGAATTTCAGACACACTGCACCTATCCCACGTTACAATGCCTCCACCTAGTGGTATAATTTAGTAATTGGGCCACAAATGACCTCATAACACATTAAACAAATGGCAGACAGGGTATCAGGTGAGTCTGTCTTCACAAAACTGAATGCGTGTCAACAACAATGCCTTACATGCTTTAAAGAATATATCAGGAATGTTATTATAAGAACTGTAATGATACTAAAGTTGTGCCTCTGCACGTTTGTGCGTAATGACGCAATGTGTACGCCTCCCAAAGAGAAGAGTCGCACGTAGCTTCCATGTTTCTCTGTCAGACGCTTTCCTATGGCTGCGAGTCTGCACAGCTGAAAATATAATGTCCATAACGTCACAATGAGCACGATATTAACGGAGCATGGTAAGTGTTTAACACTCAACTAAACCCACCTGCATTCAGTTTGCCCTGGCAGCAGGTAAGAAGATGACGTAAGGGTAACTTTAAGGAAGCTGCGCAATATTGTAAGCGCTGCATTAAATGTGTTTTTTTCCCCCACTGAAAATAGTTGTTTTCTCCACACCTTCAGGTTTCCTCCCCCTTTCCTCTCTCCGTCTTATCGTCCCTCCTCTGCAGCTTGTGTCCGCTGCTCTGTGGGAGATAGTGAGGCAGGGAGCTGTCATGTACTACGGTCTGCTGGAGGAGTTCGTCTGCACGGTGCTGGAAAAAGTCCCTGAACTGCTCACCTACACGGAGAGGGTCCAGCTAGTGATGGGTTTACGTGCAAAGGTGAGAATAAGATACTACATGTCTTAATAATGCTGCAAACTATATACCACAAATATCTGTGGTGGAATGTAACTAAGTACATTTACTCAAGTACCGTACTTGAGGTACTTGAACTATATCACACCACAAGTTCAGGTAGAATAATAAATTGATTAATCCATTGACACACATTTTATTTGCAATCGTCAATAATGTTATCAGTAATAATAATAATTTGATAATACTTATTTGTTCCGGCTTTACAAATGTGATGATTTACTATTTTATACAACATAGTTCAATATTAGCTCCACTGCAACCAACTCCAACAGTAAAATCCCGTTTTTGTATTTATAATAAGATAATAACATATATTACAGGACATCTTTTACTTGTAATAGTTGTACAGTTTTATGATTGTAATATGCACATGTCTAATATCAAGTAACATTTTCAGTGCAGGACCTTTTATTTGTAACATGTTTCTGCTGTGTGGCGTTAAGTCTTCTGCTTAAGTAAAAGATGTGAATACTTTTTAATACACTTCTCCGCAGTGGTGGAATGTAACTTAATACAGTTATTCAAGTACTTGTGCAACTTTGACATACTTTACTTAAGTATTTTCCTGCTATTTTATACTTCTACACCACTACATTTAAAAGTAAAGTATTGCACTTTTTACTCCGTGAAATGTATTTGACAGCTACACTTACTGCAGAAAATAACACAAATAATTATTTTTTTAAATAAAATATAGTGAAAATGGTGATAAAGTAGTTAAAATTAGCTCCACTTCCACCAATTCTAACAGTAAAATATATAATTATAATCAATTAATACTATATATAATGTTTCAGATAGAAAAGATAATACATTTTAAGAATAAATACTAGACCATTTAATTCTATGTTTTGTATTTGTATTTCATGTTGAGCACCCAACACCTGAACACACTGTGCCCAGTCTTATGCCACACACCTCCCACATGTGATTTATTATTATTATTATTATTATTATTATTAATAAATAGTTCTCTTGATGTGCCAACAGGTGGTGCTAGAGTTGTGCCGCAACGATGATTTCGCCAACCCACAGGCCATGGAGCCTCATCTGAGCAGAATAAACACCTACATCACAAACCAGGATAAAGATGTAGGTGCTCTTGTTAACCCTCCATCACTCTTTGTGCCATCCGTATTTATTTATGGACTGTTTATTTGTTTTTTTTAAGACTTCCAGTTCTGAAGTAAAAGCATCAGTGACAAATTCCTGAAGCTATTCAACTCACTGGATGATCAATGCCAGAGGGATATTTTTATCAGGTGAGTTGGTTGGAATATTATATTAATATTATATTATATTATTTAATATTATATTATATTTATTATATTATATTATATTATATAAAAATATTTTTCTATGAAATGTTATCTTTTCTCTTTATCTTTTAGAAAATCTTCCCAACAGTATTTGGCCCTAAATATGACTCAGCTCTACAGGCTCTAATGAGGACATTCCTCTTCAATCTGCAGAAGCTGCTTCCTGTTCCGAACCTTGAACAAGTAGGTACATTGCAAATAATAATCCTGGGACAAATGAAGAAAACTATAACTAGATAATTAAAATGACCTGTTTCATGAAGTTTATCTGCATCTGTTACAGATTTAGGTTGTTAGAAGATTGGAATTTTATACTTGATATCGTTTTCTAAATAGAAAATTTGCTGGAGTTGTTTTATATTGGATATGAGTTATCCAGTGGACTTTTTTTTTTGCTTTCATTAACTTACGTAACCATATCTATATATATTTGTAGTTACTGGAAGAGAAGGAACAAACAAACAAAAGAAAAACGTTAACTGATGTCAAAAACATATTTCCTGAAATGTAAGGGTGGGGTTTGAACATAGTGACATCTGAAATTGATTTCATCTGTTGTGTTTCATTTCCAGACTTCCCTATGGCTCAGTCTCTCCCCTTCTATCTTAAAAGAGTGTGTAGACTTCATGAATCAACCTGAGCCGCTGAATACACTCATTGAGCTTCACAAACATGACGGGCAAAAAGTTCCACAAGGTAGTCCTTCAAGGATGTTTCACACATTTCCTGATTGGCTTTTGTATTATTACATTTTCTTTGGAATATTTATTGAAAATAATTTGTTTTGTTTGTGTGTGTTTTTCTAGCTTTGTCTTTCACTGGTGATGATTGCATCCTGTCCAGTCTGTCGTATCACCTCCTAAATGTGGATAATGATGAAGGAGACACACTTGTCAAATCAGAATGTGTCTCACAAGAGTGTCAGGGAAGTAACTTACTTGACAGTGAGTTGAAAAAGATCAAAGAAGAAAACCTTAAGAGGATGCATTCACAAATGATGAGGAACGTAGACAGAAATGGACAGCAGCATGTTGATGGTCTGACTGAAGACCAGGGAGCCTCTGTTGAAGTAATACTTCAACCTTTTGATGAAAGTTGGTCTGATGATGATGATGACGATGATGACATGGACAGAAAATCGTTTCACCATTTGAAAACTAGCAGCAGGACATCCTCAAAAACCTTCCGGTGTCTTGTTTGTGGCCAAGATTTTTGTTCTCTTAACAAACTAAAGAAGCACAAGGCTACTCATAGTCGTCGCTCTACAAACAAAGTGAGTCAGTCAGATTCTGAGAGCCAAAGCAGCTTTTTTGAAAAAATAAATTTGCATCCTAAACCAAAGACTTGCATTGAGAATAATGCTTCTCAAAGTAAGGCTGAGCTTCCAACACTGGCAAGTGCCACAACACTTAACCAACCAAATCCGAATAGTCTTACGAACTTTGAGCAGTCTAAAGATGATTGCAGTCTTGTTTGTCATGCTTGTGGCAAGGTTTTCACTTACCCAAAGAACTTTAACAAACACCAGAGGAATTGTGGGGTTGGTAGTAAACGACAAGAAGAGACAGACCCACAGTGTTCCACAAGCTTAGCTCCTCACTCCAAACCAAACCCTGATGATAAGACCAAAGAGTCTCTCCCCAGTGAAACGGAAACTGGGCCTTCAAATGTTTTACCCCAGGAATCAATATCTTCGGACTCACCTCAAGAGCAGATGTGTAAAAGAAGCAGTCGTGTCAAACAATGCTCTGTATGTGGGAAAATATTCACCTGTTCTACTGGCTTAATGAGGCACATGAGATGCCACACTGAACAGAGTCCTTACCTTTGTTCTCACTGTGGGAAAGGCTTTGATAACGATGAAGACTGCAAGAAACACGAGGAAGGTAAATGCAGAGTTTTAAGCGAGCGTTCGCAAGACAATTCCACGAACAATGCAACGAAAAAGAATCAGAAGACTATAGTTGTTTCAAGCGGTACGTTTCATGTCCCAGTAAACACAGATGCACCCACCAACTCACAGACTATGGAGCCATGTAAATTACCTTTGACATGCCAGGAATGTGGCCAGGGTTTTACTTACTACAAGAGTTTTGAGAAGCACCAGAGCAGATGTTCTAAAAGACCTCCTCGAAAGAAAACTCGAACAAGAATAAACAAGAACCATTTTGTTATCAATGCATGTCATTTCAAAGCAGCTGACGACACCAACAGGAGCTGCACCGAGACAAATTCTGAAACTACAAAAACTCCAACGCCTGCAGACCATGCATATGAATCCCAGGGTAAATCTCGCACCATGAAGTGCACCATGTGTGAGAAGAACTTTTCAGAAATTATCCTCATGAAAAGACATTATTCCAAGTCGCATAAAGTTAGAGGCTCATACCCGTGTCCTTTGTGCATGAGAACTTTTGTGAGGTTGTGCGAATTGGTTCGACATCAGCAAAACAAAAAACTGTACCAGTGCGCTGCCTGCAAGAAATGTTACACCAAGCCAGGACTACTAAATGATCATGAAAAAGTACATACTGCGAGTGTAACACCACACATTTGTGAAATGTGCGGGAGAAGCTTCAGATATCTCACTCATCTGAGTCTGCATCAGAGGAGGCATAAAGACCTGCAGCCCAGTGTTTGTTCCTACTGTGGGAAACAGTTCAGTACAAAAGACTACCTGAGAGCGCATATGGTGAGGCACACAGGTGGTTACCCGTGCCCAGTGTGCGGAAAGAAATTCTATCAAAAAACATACCTTAAATGGCATCTGTATAAACACACAGGGCAAGTGCCGTACCTCTGCGACACCTGTGGGAAAGGCTGGCCGAGTGCAGCTCAGCTCAGGCTTCACATGGTTCAACATACAGAGGAAAGGCCGTTCAAATGTGAAGACTGCGACGCCTGTTACAAGAGGGGATCCCACTTGATGGCTCACCGCAGAGCCAAACATCTGGGGTTGCGGCCATTCGTATGCGAGGTTTGCAGCAAAGCCTTTAGATTAAACAATGAGCTGAGAAAACACATGATGGTTCACACAGGGGAGCGACCGTTCACGTGTCCAAGGTGTGGCAAAACGTTCACGAGAAAATCTCGCCTTAGGGAACACAGAGAAAAGACGTGTCTGTAACTTCAGGCAAAACTCTTCACGATTCACGTGCCATGTTACATTCTAACACTACAGTTCATACCATATAGGTACCATAAGTTCTGCAATGACTACAATATTTTGTCTGATATTGTGAATGATCCTCATTCACTGGGAATAAAAATGGCCTTGCTGCACAAAATGTGTCAAATCAAAGTCTTTCTCTCTAAAATGTGCTGATGTCTACCAGGTTTCCCCAAGGAATACAAGAAGCTCTAGGCTGTCTGATAGAAGTAGGAGGAGGCACACTCACAATTTGAATAATTCTGGGCGAATCCAGCCTAACAGAAATAGCACAGAAAGAGATTGTTAAAACAACTGGTAAAGCACTCACAGGGAATGCTGTAAGATCTGTTGAATGCTTAAATAAACCCAGAAGACACATAATGAATGTTTTTTCTTGATAAATGTTTGAATAGGGACTTTCTTTTGCATAGCTTACATGGGAGTGTAGCTGAAATGATTTGTCAACAGAAAAAAATATTGGGCAACTGAACCATTTATGTCATTTTTCAAGCCAAATGACCATACATTGTGGGTTTAGCTTCTTAAATGTGAGGATTTGCTGCTCTTCGTTGTTTAGTATCATTATTAATTAGAAGTTTTTTGGGTGTGGACTGTTGGTCAGACAAAACAAACACTCTAAAGGTGTCAAGTTTGGCAAATTTTTCATAATTTATTATGTTTATAGACCACGCTATCAACCAATTCATTGAGAAAAGAGATTATTCGCTCATCATTAGTTACATCCCTACATGGGTGTGAAAGAGAGCCAGAGCCAAAAACGTACCAGTGTCGCAAATAATTTGATTCAAGAGATTAAAGTCAAGAAATATGCAAATGCTTAATATTTTCCCATTGACATTCCCAAAGCAGCTATAAGCTAAATCAAAGCTATAGCTCCTTTATGTAGGTAAACCACAATGTAAAACTATGAGGTAAATGTCCTGTATTCAAGCTCTTACAGAAGTTAAAGTGCAGAAGTATTACAAGCTAAATTCACTTTTCTGAAGTGTCCCAGCACTCCACATGTAGAATGGCTTCATTCATGCTATATTGTATTGTAGTTATAGGATCATATTCACATGATGAAATCATCAGAAGCATTTGCAATTTTTTGATCATGTGCAATGTCTATAAAAAAAGATTTTCCCGCAGCTGTGTATCAACATTTCTTGTGTGGCGTTAACAAAATAAGTGGTTCATCAATTCTTAAAACATCAGTAATTAGTTCCCTGTTACTCAACTAATCGATTATCCAATAAATCGTCTCAGCACTAGTGTATGTACAGACATTTAACCATGTGTAGTAACCTGCTGCTGCAGAAAAAGCATCGGTCCACCAGGGAGCACTCGTACTCCAGGGACTGCCTGAATTTCATCAGCCAGAGTCAAACAGCATTATATGTACAGAATATGTAAGTTGATTGATTTCTTAGTTTCTTAATGCAACACATTTGTTCAACTGTCAGAATACTGACTTTTAAACTACAGCAGCTGATATTGTTATGTCTGACTGTAATCGTCTTTATGTTTGAAAGGATAAAGAAACAACTGATGTTCAATCATTCATTAGATCTGTTGTCTCGAGCATCAGACCTATTTTATATACTAAGCTTCATCTCTGCAGAGGAACACGGCAGAAACGGTTTGGGATTTTCCACTTTGTCTTCTAATCAAGAAACAGTGTTGAATGCGAGGTGATAGAGAGTGGCATACAGCAGCTCTTTGGGGGGGAAATTAACATTTCTTTAATAACCGCACAGTAGGGATGCAAGGACATTGCTGTTAGTCCTGTTTAATGAAAGGTGCAATAAGGCAAAAGGAAACACTGTATAGTTCTGTATTTCAAGTCTTTTGAAAAGGCTATGGACAGCCACAAAAACCACAAAAGCAAATTTTGAAGTAATTTGGTTATATGGAAGTTCATCTAACCATATTCTCACTAAATCACTCCACTTGACAGCAATCGAAAGAGAAGAAATGCCACAAAATAAAGCAAGTGGGCTCTGAAACACTTTACTGGTAGGCAGACTGTGCCACTCCTCTGGGATGTTCTGGCTGTCTCCGTCTGCAGAAATGCTGATTTTTCCCTGACTGAAACCTCCATCTGTCCTCACTCTTGACGAACAGCACAGTATGGAGTGGACTATCAACTAAAGAGCTTAGGTCCCCTCTGGCCTCTTCTGGTTCTGCTGAAGTTAAGACTGATATCTCCTGGTCTCAGGCACAGGTAGCTCAGCGTTATATAACATGCCACATCAAAGAGTTTTCCAACTTATTTATGAGCCATGACTGCTGTCATAATTGCAGGTATTACTACAGCAATGTCTCTTGATGTGACCTTTCACATAGTTAAGCCTCTATGAGAAAATTAAAACTGTCTGGGTAGGGTAACTTTAACACTCTGGTGGCCTTGGGGTTAAAGTGCCAGCCATGCACCTATGCATGGCTTTGCACAAATGTGTCTAATATGTATGTGTTTTTAATTAAAATGATTCTGATTGGATATGTTTTATGCTATCAAAACCCAGTCTTTAATTAACTTTCCAGAGAGCAGATACTAATGAAAAAATAATTAGAGTGTATATAGCAGCTACTGTTACCTTGGTGACTGAATTTCATGTACAGTAATATACGCTGTATACAGGTAATATAGTGAAAGCTTATTAGTTGAGATCCAACAACCCAACCCCCACTGCGGTTAAGGTTTTCTATGCATGAGTTACAAAACATATTGGTTCACATTCATGAATTGTCACATATATTCTGTGGATCATCTGTTAAACATCTATAGACAGTAAAACAGAATGTTTTAAACTATTGGAAGTTGGACAAATAAAGTGTTACCATGTTTTCCTTATTTGTAATTTTATTCTATATTTCTATATGGGCCAAAGGTTATCTGCAAGCCTTAGAGCTCAGTCCTGATTTATTGCTTAGATTTGATTTATTTGTTTGGCTGTTCGCATAATTTTTAAAATGTGGCTAAAATCAGATTGCAGTGTGAACTAGTCACAGTGCTGGACTGAGCCGCATGCACAAAAGAACAATAAAGAACACACTGTGTACTGAAATAAATATGAAGGTCACTACACTACAGTTTCATTTATTCATGTTTAAGTTGATGTGCACTGGAAGCCAGCAAATTCATGAGCAGATGATATAATGAGGATGGATATGAGAATAAATAGAGCCACATATTGAGGAGTAATGGGTGTACACAGGTGTGATGCAGAGTCAGGGCAAGCACATAGCGTTTTGATTCCTTTTAATGGTACACAGTTGCCACCCTAAATATCTCTGACTTATAAGTGATAAGTGAAATGATAATACTTATCACCTCACTGTCTCTTCAATCACTACCTCCATCTCAGCTGTTTTAGAGTTGTGACGAATGTCAACCTAGGGTAACTTAAAATCACATAAATTCACACTGTGGTTGCATTGCAAAAAGTCTGATTATCTGATTTATGATCACATATGAAAGCAACCTCAAACAGAACTGAAATGATCAGTTCAGTGTGATTTAGGCTGCTCTCACTGTCAAAATAAAGATCTGAATCACATAGTATAAGCGAGAAAATCAGATTTCAGACACTTTTGTCTGCAGTGTGAACATGGCCAAGTTGAAAAAGTAATTATATCACTGCAGTTATTATGTGATTACAAAATCAATTCTACATTTGGATCTGTGGAGAAAGGATCGGAGCAAAATGTCCTTTTAGTTCAATCACTTCATTCCACACTCCCTTCAGATCCCAGTCGTTTATCCTGTAGACTATTAATCTGATTTTTACTCAGACTCAGACTCAAACTGTCTGAAAAGTGCAAGCATAATTTACCATAATTTTCTGTGTAGAGCATACACAGTACATGTCTGTACAGCTTAACTCCAAAATAACATAAAAAACAACATTTATTCTACGACACGCTATGACAACATGACAGACAGCTAATACTGAAATCTTTATATTCTAAAAGCTTTTCCAAAATGGAAGTTGGAATATTATTAATTTATGGTTTATATTGTGACAAAACATTTGATGGTTAACAAACATCACGTGGTGTAACTAATCAAATATTGTATTGCACAATTGTGTTTATCCTTCATTTAAATGATAGAAATATTCACCGGCTTGGTTCGGAAGCTGAAACGTATCCTGGCTTTTATTATTAGAAATAGGATACAATTTTGAAGGACTGCTGAGTGGTGCAATGCAGCTTTGATTGAATTGAGTCCCAGATTTGCAGCAGCGTTGAAGGAATTCTGACTCTGTAAGGTCTCTTACTCAGCAGAAATGTCCTTAAGAGCTGGAGCACTATGGGAGCTGCACTGGTGACGCCAGAAACAAATGCCATCCTGTAGACATTCATCATCTCCATTTAATGGATGCCCATTGTTTGTCCCCCACATGCCTCACATTAACTTGCTGAGAATATACATTTTGTTGTAAATATCCGGGGTGTCACCCACCCATCCTTCAGGCAACAGACTGGATACAGCGCTCTGCCTCCTTTGTTTTATTTCCTCGTTCCTAACTAAATTTATTGCATGTTGCTTTAAAACCAGCATTAGGGAGTAACAGTGATTCAGGCGGGGCTCTCTCCTCCAACGTAATTGGTCCTTGGCAATGCTGCCTTTCAGATTGCAGTGGTATCTTTTACCCCTCTCTGCCCAATGTGCTGCCACACTTACTATAAATATGACCCATAAGCACATCGTCATGCAGCTTTCTTCAGCTTGGGAGGCTTTTGAAAAAAAAAAAAAAGCCGTTATTTCTCAGCTGGCGTGTGGAAAAGCACATCACAGCTGAGAGCCTTTCCCACACTTCCAAGTGTGGTGGAGAGAGAGTGTGAGAGATGAAAAGAAAGCAGAGAAAGAGAGAGAGAGAGATTCTGGGAAGATGCAAGCTTCCTGCGGGCTCTCATAGTCGACACCTGCCTGTCATTTTCTCTGAACCATCTTGCTACAGAGGTTGGCAAGTGTTCTGGCCTGGTGACACTGACGGTTGATTGAACTTATATGCAGCAGGAGCATCTAGTAAGGGCCCTGGATATAGCATTGCTATTTTTGCTCTGATTTTCCCACTCATGTTTTATTCAGAACTGGAATACTTTAACACGAGAAGGCCTATGTGCATCCAAGTAGGGAAGATGGATGCCCGGTTGTCTGTGGAGATGCAGGGCTGTCATGTGATGGTGTGAAACGTCAGCCATGTGCTGTGTGTTTGGGAGACAGAGAACTGAAATTTCCTGCTACTAATTATCATCACTTTGTTAAACACTTTTACTAATAGCCCTTAGTGTTGCTACAAACAGCTAAAAAAACAATACAAATTCAACAGCCTCTGCACTGGCTGCAGCCCGACTAGTCAATCTTAAATTCACATGACTGAGCTTGAATATGTGATTGCAAATTCTGCTTGTTCTTGACCTTGCAGTCACATTTAGCTGCCTTTAAAATTCCAACAAAATCTGGATTATCTGACGAGACTTTTATTTCATGAGAGTGAGACACAAATATCTGCACACATCTACTGTTAAGAGAGGGTACAGTTAAATCTGTCCCACCGCCGACATACTGTACATCGTCTCGTAAAACCCTGCTGGCACGCAGAGCTCTGCAGCAGAAATTTGTCCCGTCCCACCGTGCATCTGGTGTGTATTGATTATACTCTTTTGGACAGCGGCACTTACTGTACACAGGGATTGCAACACAGAGCAGCAGCAGCAGAAAGAGAGAGACGGAGAGAGGTGCAGGGAGTGGTGGGTGGTGAATGAGTTGAGTTGAGCTTAATGTGGCTGCAACACAGAGCCAGATTTGAACATTGGATTGGAGTGCATGTACAGTACATCCAATGCTGTGTGTGTGTTCAAGCTTGCTTATTTACATTTGTATTTTAGCAAAAAGTATGCATGATGTATATGTACAAGGATGCAAATACACATCCTCCGACAACTGCAATGCAGCCACATCTTGGCTTCAGCTTTGTCTATTTGCATTCATGCCCGGTGTAATGGCGAGAGCTCCAGCCATCGGCGTCCTCACACCTCTTCACTGTACATAGCATCCAGCTGGTAAGAACAATTAACATCTGTACAGCGGTTTGCGCTGTGTTTAATGTCCCATAGGCTAGAGCAGACCTAAGAAGAGTCTCCCATGTGAGGACAAACTGACTTGTGTGTCAATGCTGCATGATGCAAAAACACAACAAAATGAATATAAAAATCTATTAGTCACATTCTGAATTGCAGTATGCGACATTATTCATTGTATTCATGAGCTGTGCTATTTTGAGAGGATCTTAAATTGTATTAAAAGTAAACAAAGCCTACCTAAGATCACTGCTTCATTTGCTCATTTTTAGCACAATTAAAAAAGCAAGAGAGGAAAAACTCTGCCATGAAGCCATTCCTGTTTAAATCACAACATAAAACCATGAATGTGCAGTATTCACAACACAACTGCACTAAAAGACAACAACTATAATTGCCCCCAGGCATTCAGTCAGACAGTCTGTTATATTAACAACAAAAGAATATTACCGAAAGGAGCATAAGTATATGCTCAGAGAGAAGGGATTGAGAAAAGATGTTAGGTGGAGCGTGTGAGCAAAGATGTAAGAAAACCCAAGGATGTCTGGTCTTTTTGGTAGGAGGATGTTAGTGGAAAATCAAAAGCGCTAGCTCCTGTAATTGGGAGAGTTTCTTGTGTGTGTGCAGGCAGAAAGCAGATGGGGCTGTAGTTGAGGTGCTGAATGATGGGAAAATAAAAACAAGCAGACAACCTCTTCTGGTGAGACGGCTGCTGTGTCAGCAGGCAACACATGCACATCAAGGTAACAAGGGACCGATACGCATGCACACTCGGTGGCGCACACACTTGCACACGTCTCTGCCTTTTGGCTAAACAATCCATAGACAAGATCCACAGGGAAATAGTAATGACTCTAGATCCACAAACACTGTAATCTCTCTGCTGTTAATGTCAGTGACAGTGTGTGTGTGTGTGTGTGCGGGCAGTAATGATTGAAATCAAACCTGTGAAGTAGGTCAACCATTTATCTACACCTACATCCTCTAATGTTTTATGATGGGTGACACAACCGTTGATAGCTGCACACTAACTGATGCCATTTATATTGTTATGTCTTTGTGACTGTGTGCAGGGCCATTTAACTCGGCAGCAAATTAGATTAGTGCAGAGGCTGAACAGGTCAATGCAATAAAGCAATGTTTCATACGTGCGCTCTGATTCCATTAGAAGCCCATAGAGTATTTGTCATGTGTATGCTACAAGCCTCATTTCTGGAAAAAGTCGGCACGACATGCAGCAGAGACTAAATCCCAAAGCAGAGCATCAGCTGTTTAAACACCGAACATTGTCGAGTTGGCTTCGAAACCTTCGATTCATCTCCAAATGATCACACACTCAAGCTCGCCACACATCAAAGCAAATAACACAACTCTGTTTTCATTGAAAGAGACACCGGACTGGCAGTGGCTTTATTTTAACGGTGAAGTGCATTTTCTGCTCTCTGTGAAGCAGCAGTTCATTGATGAAAACACGGATACAGTTATAAAATTTCCAGTGACTCACAAAGCATCTTGGCCTCCCCTTGTGTCATTCTTTGCACATTAAATGTAACTGTTTTTATGATCTATATGGGATTTAAACATAATAAAGAGAAACCAAAGCCACTGCCACAACTACACAGAGATAATTACTTAGTTCTTGTTTCACATCCTTGGCAGCTCTGGTCATTTATCATTATTAAGCACCTGGGCACACAACCACAAGACTTTTGGTTGCCTTGGTAATAAGCAAGCTAAATCCTGCTCCACTTCTTCAGGTGGAAGTGAGTCAACAGTGCTGTTGTACAAATCGCCCCCGTACCATCCTCATGCTTTGTATGAGCTTGTTGTAGAGTAGGGAAATAAAACAAACACACAAAAAAAAGGAGCAGAGAGACAAATGACAGTGTCCTACCACTGACAACAGACTTGTCTCCACAGGCCAAATATTCATTGGCAAGAACAGCCAAGAACTACAGAGGCTTATCTGAGATAAACACACTGGGAGTCTTTTTTTTTTATTCAACATTCACTCATGCAGGAAAACACAACTGAGCACTTTTGCTCTTTTTTTTTCCAGCAGTGCCCTGGTTCACATTGCACACCTGGGAGCTGTCAATACAGCAGTTACATGGTTGACCACTGAGCAGCTGCACTGGTGAAAAGTGCAGTCACTTTATGATTAAACTTGTGACCCTGTGATCACAACCTCTAGAGTGTGGACTAACACTGCTTAGTGAGCTCTTAAAGAGGGATGGAGATTTGCTGGCATTCTCTGGTCTTATCTGTTTTAAAGTGAATATGTTTGAGATTTGGGAACCAGTGGTCAGACAAAAATAGCAGTTTAAAGATAGCAACCTTTTATAGACTCAATTATTGATTAACTAATTCAATTGCAATAAAAACGAACAGCCCTATAAACACACTGCTTTTTCATTACAATAGATAATGTGTACACTGTGCACTATTCTAAACTTTAGTTTAAATCACACTGGAATCATGTTTTTCACATGAGTGCATTCAATAGAGCAAAAGACAAATATCTAAATAAAAGAAATACCATCTACAAACCATCTCCGAAAACCTACATGTTCTGTAAAAATCCCTTATTGAATTGGCCAGCATCCAAACACCACAGTAGACTAGGCGTGGTGCTCATCTCACACATTATGCTGAGTGGATAGATGGGTGTGACTCCAGCAAAGCTGAGCTGCTGGAGGGGGGGAAGGATCTATAAAGTTGCGATAGCTCTTAGGATTAATATGTTTTGCATCCTGTATTTGAGAACATTTGCATCCAACAAACAGCATAGGACTTGTGACATGTGGGCACACTCACATCATCCCAGTGAGTGAATAGAAAAGCAAAGCAAATTTGTGACTGCTACAAATCGAGATTATTAAATTACACGAGTATAGCTACTGTGAGATGTGTTTTTTTTTCTCTATGTGTGTAAGCAGCGTGTGTCTTGATTACACTGGGGTGCAAAAAAAAAAAAAAAAAGATCTGAATCTGTTGACTCAGTCAGCATAAAATGCCAAGTCACCATGGTAACAGGGGATGCAACACGCTTTGTAAAGGCTGATGGAGACAGGAGGACTGCTCACCATGAGCATCGTGTTTAACAACTGTGAAATGCGGTGATTAGAAATCTACAAAACATTGCTGAACAAACCGAATATCCCGTCAGATTTGGTGTGCACCACAACCACCAGCCAAGGCTTTGAGCTACTACAGATCACGTTGAAGCTTCTTCACATTATGTAACTGCGTTGAATTACAGTGGATTTACCAAGCGCTGGCGAAATCTAAATTCACACACGAATGGCATTTAGAGCATTAAAATAGGTCTTTAATATCTAAACTCCATTAGAGCTTTTTCTTTTTTTTCCTTTTTTTTTTTGCGCCAGACACGTCAGTAACCAGCAGTCCACAAAGTTGCATAACATTTCAGTCAGATTTCTCGCTGCCTTACAAGAATATTTATACACTATCCATGAATAGGATACATTTTGGAGGGATACATCTCACAGAGAGCAATCCACACGGGCAATTTTTTTTTTCATAAAGCAGGAGCATATCTACCCCCTTTTTTTATCTACCCACCCACATAAAGAGATCTGGCTAATAGAAAGAATTTTTTTTGGGAGGGGGGGCAGGATGGATGGGTGAATGGGTGGATGGATGGATGCGCGCCTACCTGTCCGCAGGTTGAAGGAGAGTCGGGCTTCAACGAGATATGGGGTGTCGCTCTTGGAGCGAAGTCTCCTTATCGGTCTGCGGTCTGTGCTGCTGTCTGGAGTGGTCGCCATCAATTTGAACCAGTGTCCGGGGATGACTGCTGGCCGACTGGGGGCAGACGCAGAACCACGGCCACTCACACACCGAGAGGTAGCTATTGATGGAGAGGAGGGAGAGTTCACACACACACACACACATACACCGAGGGAGGGAGGGAGGGAGGGAGGGAGAGAGAGAGAGGCGTCGGTGGAAATCTGGCATGGTGTGAGGAAAAAAAAAGATGGCTAAATATAATATCAGATCTCACTTTAACACTTAAATTAAACGGTGATCTTGTCACACTCAGAAAATATCTTATATATATATTATATCTTATTATATCTCAAATATCTAATAGCCTGTATATACAGATGTAGATATATAAAGTGGGATTTTTCACATTTAAAATAGACTTTATCACAATTAAGTACAGAATTGTTCTGTATCATTAATGAATGATACGAATAAGTATGAATATTTATAATTTTGCACTTGTAGGGGAGAAAAAAAAAATACAACAAATGGGTTTCACATTTCCACAACACACAAACCTATACCAGAGCACACAACACAACATGATATACTATTAAATATAAGCAATACAACAGCAGTGCAATGTCATATGTATGATAATGTGATATATAAATTAATGCTTGAATGTAGAACCATGGCAGAAGAGATGCAATGAAATGGCATGAGATTTCCAGTGCAGCTCATGTGATGTGTAATATGCTCAATTATGTAAACATAAATACAAACACGGTGATTTAAAAAAGGCACAATTAGACTGTACTATTCAATGGCGCTTCATGAAGTGTTGCTCTGAGGATGAATGAATCATCCTGAATGGACTACACGTGCAGCAGTCTGCCACTAGATGTCTCTGTTAAACTACACTTTTCTGTTCTGTTTCCTCTTTTCTTCGCTTTACTTCAGTTTATGTGCATTTTTTCACGACAGTGTGGTGCGTTTGCGGCCTTGATATTTGCAGTGACAGAGGTAAACAAGCAAACTCGTCGCGTCTTTGTGCAAAGTGTGAACTCTCACCGAGCGAGGTCAAGCACGGCGAGGTTAGTACGGCAAGGTCATTTTAAAACACGCGTGTTTCGGTCCTGTTTGCACGCGATGTATTACCTGTAGATACACGTTTGTGTTCGCACGTTAGTTCCTGCATGCTTCTGTGTGTGTGTGTGTGTGTGTGTGTGTGTGTGTTCACACCGAGCTAACTTCAGTCCACGACGTTAATGCAACGCTATGCTGACGGGTGGCACATCTTAGTTTGTAAAGAGCTTACAGTGAACTACGTGTGCTGTTGTTAGTGCAGTGGCTGGTTGTTGGTGATTGCATTGGAATAAAACAGACCGACAAACCAAGCCACAACAGTGAGTGCAACTTAGCTGTAGCTCGTTAAATCAGAGTCGTAGTGACGTTTAGCCTGTTATAACTTTACATTTGGCTGGTGAGTTGTAGTCTTTAATGCATCAGGATAGTGAGTTGTAGTCTTTTATACATCAGGATAGTGAGTTGTAGTCTTTTAGGCTTTATGCTAGTGAGTTGTAGTCTTTAAAAGTTTTGGATAGTGAGTTGTAGTCTTTAAAGGTTTAGGATAGTGAGTTGTAGTCTTTAAAAGTTTAGGATAGTGAGTTGTAGTCTTTTATGCATCAGGAAAGTGAGTTGTAGTCTTTTATGCATCAGGATAGTGAGTTGTAGTCTTTAATGCATCAGGATAGTGAGTTGTAGTCTTTTATGCATCAGGATAGTGAGTTGTAGTCTTTTATGAATCAGGATAGTGAGTTGTAGTCTTTTTTGCATCAGGATACTGAATTGTAGTCTTTTATGCATCAGGATAGTGAGTTGTAGTCTTTTATGCATCAGGATAGTGAGTTGTAGTCTTTTATGCATCAGGATAGTGAGTTGTAGTCTTTTATGCATCAGGATAGTGAGTTGTAGTCTTTTATGCATCAGGATAGTGAGTTGTAGTCTTTTATGCATCAGGATAGTGAGTTGTAGTCTTTTATGCATCAGGATAGTGAGTTGTAGTCTTTTATGCATCAGGATAGTGAGTTGTAGTCTTTTATGCATCAGGATAGTGAGTTGTAGTCTTTTATGCATCAGGATAGTGAGTTGTAGTCTTTTATGCATCAGGATAGTGAGTTGTAGTCTTTTATGCATCAGGATAGTGAGTTGTAGTCTTTAATGCATCAGGATAGTGAGTTGTAGTCTTTAATGCATCAGGATAGTGAGTTGTAGTCTTTTTTGCATTAGGATAGTGAGTTGTAGTCTTTAAAGCTTTAAGCTAGTGAGTTGTAGTCTTTTTTGCATCAGGATACTGAATTGTAGTCTTTTATACATCAGGATAGTGAGTTGTAGTCTTTTATACATCAGGATACTGAATTGTAGTCTTTTATGCATCAGGATAGTGAGTTGTAGTCTTTTATACGTATAAAAGACTACACCTCACTATCCTGATGATCAGGATAGTGAGTTGTAGTCTTTTGTATCAGGATAGTGAGTTGGGCAGCCTGTAAAACCTGTTCTGACTTTGTTCAGGCTTGCAGGCACGCTCAGGCGCGCCCACTTTTGTGTTTTTAATCATTTAAGGAAGCTATTTAAAACCTTCCTCCTTACTTTTACCTCCAACCTCAAATGTATCGTATGCACAGTCCCTGTTTTATCATTGCCAACAGGCTGGCTTCCTCACTTTGATTGCCGATTGCACAATCTTAACATTGCATGCATTGTTGCAGCCATATCTTTACGGCAATGTTTAAGTGAGATATGCAGTTGCACGTACATAGGTTCACTTGTTTTTTTTCCTCACACACACTAAAATATGTTTTGGTGGCTGCTGCAGCACAGTTAACACTAAATGCATATAATTTTATAATATAATATAAATTTTATACATAATTTATATACACATGCTCCAGCTGAACCATACATTTTTGGCATATTTGAACACTTTGGAATCCCTGATAGGATTTTTAGAAAAACATTTAATTCAAGATGAGATTACCTTCATATTTAGTGTAGAAAACTCAGTATCCATATAAACCTAGAAAATGTGTTCATATCTGCACCATATACTGTAAATCAATACAACTAATTAGATTTAGTTAAATATGTGAGTTAATATAATAATTTTGTTTCATTTTGTGTTCTCTGTCTTGTTTTTTTATGCGTTCTAGTGACAATGCTGCTCCAAAATCGAGCCGTGTTTGCACTCGGACTTCGCATGTGCTCCACTAATGTGACAAGAGGACCTTTGGTGGACACAGGAAGACCCAGCTCAGGTAAAACTACAAGAGTGTGCTCAGTAGTGTGTGGATCTCCCCCAGGTGTGTCTGTGGGCACGGGGGTGGGTGAATGAATGGGAGACAATACTCAGGTTACGTATTCAAGGTGCAAAACTGGCAGCAATGTAAAATGTCAGTGTCTGAGAGAAAATGGAAACAAAAGAATCAGCTGACACTAACATGACTGCCGTCCCTAGCAGAAAGAGGAATACAAACTGAAACAGTTGTTCATCACTTAAGGCCCCTACAGTTAAGAAGAATGAGGAATCATCAGTCGGCCTAAAACATAGCAGTCAATAAAACAAGTTTTTCAATGATTGTGAATCACAGCAACCATGAGAGGTCCGTGAGCATGCAGTCAAACATGCCCACAAAAATATTGACTGCTCTTGCAGGAGATAATGACAGCTGATAGGTTTATGTATGATGTTGGTTTCCAGCTGCATCAGGTCAATATTGATTTGTCATTAAACAGTGGAAACAGTCAGGTCATCCTTCCTGACAGGCACCGCACATAAGAAAATGTTCCAATCAAATTTCACAGTAAGGTACAGAAATATCATAGCATCTAGGAAATGAGTGGAAAAATAAATCAAGTAGTAACTGTAAATGAATCAAAACAAACATGTAGTTCCAGAATAAGTTCATCCAGAACCATGTTGTAGATAATGATAAGTTAATATGGATCTATTGATGTTAGTGTCTAATGATTACTTAAGTGTACATTTGCATTTTGACCTCTTTGACAAATCAATTGTTCCTGAGTCCACTAATGCAAAGTTTCATTGATTAAAACCACACACTGTTAATGGACAGTCTGTTTGTTGTTGTCTGACTTCAAATTGTTACTAAATATTAGAACAAGATGTTGGAAATTATCATATTAAGAACAAAAAAACATTGATCACTCCAATTGTCTTCTATTGTTTTGTATTAATAAATATATTAAAAACCAAATTGTTTTCCCTTTATTTTCCTAGACCTGTCTGAATTCCGTAAGGCCTTTTCCAAAGCCAAGCACATAGCAATCATCACAGGGGCTGGTGTGAGCGCAGAGAGTGGAGTGCCAACCTTCAGAGGAGAAAATGAGAAGTGGAGGAAGTGGCAATCTCAGGTAATTTCCTAAAAAAACAAACAAACTGTTGTATATGGCTGTATTATTTATCATTATTTAGGTCAAAGTTTTGCGTTTGGTCTAATTTTCAGCTGTGGTTCAAAGTTGTTGCTGTGGAGTGTATTTTATGTTTACATATACATCTTCAAAGCTCAGTAGATTTTTCTCAGCAGCAACAGGTAGTAAAAAGACCATTTGGTGTTTGTTGCGTAATCTTCATTTTGTAATCATTCTTGTTGTGGGGTACAGCAATCTTTACTTTCCGGAAAGAATAAAAAATTGTCTTTCATACAAAAAGTTATATTTTTTTCTCTCTGAGATGTTTAAACTTAATCTGTGCTGTCTAATTCTTGTATTTGAACACTGCACTCTTGATTACTACCTCCTTAGCACTTGAGTTTTGACCTAAAACAATCCAATGTTGATGCAGGATCTGGCAACTCCAGAGGCCTTCTCTCGCAACCCGTCTCGGGTCTGGGAGTTCTACCATTACAGAAGGGAGCTGGCTTTGAGCAAGAAGCCCAGTGCTGCCCATCTGGCTATAGCAGAGTGTGAGGCCCGGCTGAGGAAGCAGGGACGCTCAGTGGTCATCATCACCCAGTGCATAGACGACCTCCACCGACAGGCCGGGTCCAAACATGTGCTCAAGGTTCACGGTGAGAGGCAGAGTTGGGTTCGACGTACAGACTATCATGCATTAGACTGAAATATTGATATGAGATCTCACTGCACATAATTCTTAGACGTGTTTTACTTCTGAAGTTTTGGATTTGAACAAGTTGCCATCGAGAGACAAAATACTTAAAATGCAGAGGATTCCTTCCTCTATGGAGATAAATAAAATATAACTAAGTACATTATAACTAAAATCCTGAAGCTGCTTCATAGTCAGTGATTACTGGAAAATATGACAGTGTGGTATTACCCATGGTTTTGCCCATAGTTTAACTGGGATATGGAAACATTTTGGGATTCATAGAGGTTGGTTTATTAAAAAACATTTTATGATACCCACAGAGTTGGTATTTAATGCCAGTGGACTACACTTAAAAAAGTGTCTTGTAATGATGTAATTTCCAAGGCTGATTCTCTCATTTCAATCTCAAAGAGACAGTTTTATCTGTTTTCATACAGTTTTAGGGTGGATTTTGGTATAAAAAAATAAAAAAAAACAGTGCATTGACTTGATTCTTTCGCAAGAAAATCTTGCTTTAATTGGCTACAGTCTGTGTGAGTCAGGGCACAAAAACTTTCTTTGTCAGCTAATTCTGCGGGCCTAAATGACAAACAGCTGTGTTTTTCATGTGTTCCTGCAGGCAGTCTGTTGGAGACGCGCTGTGTTAGCTGTGGAGAAGTGACTGTGAACAAACGGAGCCCCATATGTGCCGCCCTGAAGGGCAAAGGGTAAGAGACGGCACCTATAGAGTACATACAAACACTTGACAAACATGTAGTATTTGTAATCTGATCTCCTCAGTTTGACCTGAATGATTTAACCCGCTGTGTTTGTTCTCTTAACGTACAGTGCGCCTGACCCAGATGTTGCTGATGCCCAGATTCCTGTGGATAAACTGCCAAGGTGGGATTACTGTCACTTCATATTAATAACACTGAGGGTCAGATTTACTAAGCCTTTCATACTGCTTTTCTGATGCATACTATGCCTGGAGTTTTCATTTATTAAACAGGTGCACAAGCCTGAAAACACAGCTTGCCTTTCATCTTAGGTGTATTATGCATGGCAGCAGTTAAGTGTTGTTTGCATTTGAGGGAGGATTGCGCAAATACCAGTAGGATTTGCTTTTTGCGTGTGCCAGTTTTTACATGAATATTCTCTACCTATAAAGAACAGGTGCAGGTGTGTGTGTGTGTAAGAGGGAAGGTTGTGTTAAGAGAGAAAAATCCTGCATACAGAGTCTTATAATAAAAAGACAAAAAATAAATCAAGGAGTTGGTTTATGCTCAATAAACACGAGCTTCATCCTGAGTTTAACTGTGGAATCTCTCCTAGTCACGCTCTTTAGGCAAGAGAGTTTAAGTGGAATTTATTACGAGACATTAGTTGTATTAACCACCATCTCCACCCTCCACCTGCTCCGATTTGAGCCTCTGCTACTGCTGCTCCTTCCTGCTCAGCGCATCTCTGTCCCAGATCTCCCTCACCACCTGTTGTAGTCACTTGTTATTTTATATATTTATATATATGAATTCTTTTATATTGCAAGTTTTAATACATAAAATAATAGATCATAATAGATAATAGAGAAAATTACCATGCTGGAATAGCATAGTAAATTCAGAGCTTTCCATGTGGTTACCATGCTGGAATAGCATAGTAAATTCAGAGCTTTCCATGTGGGGCCAGTGGTGTGCTACAGTTTGTTGTACTGTTGAACCGTAAAGAACAAAACAAAAGTCATTATGCTTTAATTTGTCTTTGCTTTTCTTATGTCTGACACATCATTTCTACATCATGATTTATTTACATCTGCTTCACCTCTGCCCAAACAATCTGTGAAACTACGTCTGTGCAGATTTATGCTTCTGTGTTACGGCCAGTTATTCCGTTAAGTGCAGAATATCACAGTTAATCATCTAAGGATTGTTTGGTGCCGCTGTATCAAGGTGTAACGAAAGCGACTGCCATGGTCTTCTGAGGCCCAACGTGGTGTTTTTTGGAGAAACTCTGGACTCTCACATTCTGACCAAGGTGGAAAAGGAGATGGAAATCTGTGATCTCTGTCTAGTGGTAAGTTATCCTCATGTTTGCATGCATTTGCGTCATAGTCTCCTCTTGTGTAATAATATTATGTAAAACTAATATTTGCCCAGAGTCTTGACTGGACCTGAAATACAGTGCTGTGCAGTAGATTTCAAAATAACGCCGTTGTACGTCATTGTCGTACATCATTGCTCCTTGTTTTTAACCTACAGGTGGGCACATCTTCAATCGTTTACCCGGCAGCCATGTTTGGACCCCAGATTGCGGCCAGAGGCGTCCCAGTGGCAGAATTCAATACAGCAACAACACCAAAAACTGAGTACTTCACGTAAGTTAGTCAAGAAACCGAGTGAGTGTGTTGCAGAAAATAAAACTATACCAACAATCTGTTTCAATAACGAAGGAAGTTGGCATCAAAATATATTAATTTAAATGAAAACTGACAAGTAGGGCATTATGCAACTGTATATTAAGATTTAGTGCCACCCACTGGCAGCCTAGGCAACCACTAGGCTGCTTTCCTGTGTTATACAGTGTTACCTTAAATGTTGGCACTTTCAACTCCTTGACTTTCTACCTTTTCACCTAAAATTCTGACGTGTCTTCTTGTGTTTTTCTCGTGCGTGTGATGTGGCACAGGCACCATTTCCAGGGTCCATGTGGAATTACGCTGCCTCCAGCATTGGCGCGACATGAGTCAGAGGTTATCTAAGAGCCACAGGAACAACTTTACACGCAGCAACCAGTGGCTTCTTCAACAGACTAATGCTATCCAAAGCTGGGTGGGGTCTCATATCGTCTTTTATTCCAAATGTTTGCCTTAAAATCACTTCGGCTGTTGATGCTTGGTAGAGGCTGAGTTTTACAGAATATAGCTTTTTAAGACTTTGAGATAGACCTCCTAATACTTGAATATATAGCTCGCTAAACTGGAAATGGGATATTGTACGTTTTACGAATGGCCTTGTAAGAGAAAGGCAGGCACTATGCAGCATGGTGTAAAAAGGAAATGCACTGTGTATGATGTTCTTTGCATAGGAAAACATCTTATCGGTTATCAGAGGGTATTGATAGTCTTTACATATCTTGCATATTAAATGCTGGTGAGGGATTCACATATTTTGTGTACTTTATTCTAAAATTATGCTGTAGATCAGATCAGATCATATTACTCCTGGTGCCCGTGGAGATTCTTTTCTCTTTCCACAGAATGACCAGATGTACAGAGCATAACATAATCTTGTGCCTTTCAAAAACAGTTTACACAACCTTGACCAAATGCTCGCTTTCAACCTCAAGTGCAAATCAACCAATGTTACAGAGATTTAGCCAAGTGTACAGTTTGCTTTTGACCGAGGACAGAGAGGGTAGTGAGAGGGGAAATCTTTTCAATACTAGCCTGTAACAGCATTTTTTCCCTCTCATGGCATTGGACTGTTTATTATTACGTTATTATAGTTACGTATCATGAATTATTCATGATACATTTTTACAAATTCCAAATGTCTTTCCAAAAAATATATACAGTATATACATGTTTAAAGACTGCAGATGTAAATGGTCTAAACAAATTAAAGCAATGATATTAAATAACATGATTATGTGTTTTTAGACAACTTTTTTTGTCCATAAATGTTTCATGTAGTTATGTACTAAAACTGCCAATGCAATAATTCAGAACATGATCATTAAAACACTAAATGTACTGTTGCTGTTTTTGTGTCTTAATGACTCCCATTGTCTTGACTGTACTGCAATGTGTGTGTGCCCAAAATGAACAGTAGATGCCAGCATGTAGCTTCTAATCCCAACCTTAGATTATAGAGTAACATATAACTCTGCACTGAAAGAGACTCAGGGAAACAACCTTGTATCCACATGGGTTCTTCTCTTAGTATGCATGAGTGAGAGGAAATGCAGACTTAAGTACCCCGAAGCCATCAGTGAACTCAGAGTTGTTACGGCCGAGCTGAGCTGAGGAAACAGTATGAGCTTTCATCACAATGCTGCTGAAAATGGAAACGGTTTGAAGTGGAAAAGCAGTCTATGACATAACAGTGGCATCTGTTGTCCCAGCTGAAATGGTCTCAAATAATAGTTGTTTTATACTGTTATTATTGTATAATAATTTTAAACAAAAGTACAAATATACTTCTTAATGGAGGCGGGTTTATTCTTTCTTTAGATTATGCTGTTTCACAACTTTTTTGTCTTTTTGACCCCTCCTATCAAAGAGCAGCTGTGTCTCATGAGAAACTGTCCCTTCATAAGATTGATGTTCAATCGCCAGCTCCTCCTGATTACTCAAAGTGTCCTTGGATCAAGACTGTCAATGGTCAGGCCAGCACCTTGCATGTTGACAAATCGTAAAGCATTTCTGATAAATGCAGCCAGAAATGTAGCACTTAGTCCTAAACAAAAAAAAAGGCAAAGATGACAGGAGAGGCTTAAAAAACATGTTGTGGAAATATTTGTATTTATTTTAAGACTTCATATGCGGGTCCCAGCATCTGGATTACAGACACTGGCCCAGCGTACTCGGGAGGCAACAAAAATCAGCTCCTAAATGTGTTCATCTTTATTGACTGACTAGACTAATATGGTTAATTCATTCAGTGGAAATGGGAGAGACAGAGACCTAGGAGTCATTCAAATTAGCTGTGGAAGGTTATGTTCATTAGACATGTTATGATAATGTAATGATAGTCATAAAGGAACTGTGTCAAGAGAGCTAAAAAGTGCATGTGTGTGAGAGACATGTGCACACACAGGTTTGTAATCCATCTTTGGTATCTCGGGAGTCCCTCAGGGTTATTTCATTTCATGCTCAATGTAGTTTAAACATTAAATTGCAGAACCACAAACGCCCCACAGTTAGTCCATATTGGCGAAATGCTATTTCCTCTCAAGTATTATTCTGTCTCCGCTGTGGCGCCTCAACACTCGCTTTCTATCATCAACAATTAACATCCAAATCAAATCCTTCTGCCTGCCATATCTCCACCTCTTAATGTGTATCATCATCATCATCATTGCCATGATTAGATTTCCTCATTTCCTCCTCTATTACTGCCGCTTCCCTTCAAGGAGAGGTAAGGCCAAGTCCCATTTGTCATCAGGAGAAAAAGTACATGGAGAGGCACTTAAGAGAAATCTCAGTCTTCTGATACAGTCATCTCTGGCGCGGATGTGAACAAGGCTCCCAGAGAGCCGACAACTCTGCTCCCAAGTCCTGCAGCTCATTCATGAATGTAGTGGGAATGGATGAAATAGTAGAAGTGGAAAAGGTTCTTGTCTGACCCAAAAGCCTTCGGGTTAATAGACTCATCATCATTGATGGCAGCTCTGCAAATATCACTCTGTCTCTTTGAATGAGGAGGTAGATTGACCGAGAGATGGCATCTGTGTGTGCTTTTAATGCGAGTGTCTCTGTGTGTGATTGACTCCGTGACTTATTTTGTTAGAGTCTCAGTGTTTTTGGAAAAAGCTGAGAGTGGTGTTTGAAGGCCAGCTGGATGAGTGTGCATTGTCTGTGTATGTGTGTGTACATGCACTTGCACTAGGGGGAAGAATCTGTCTGTGTGTGTGTGTTTGTGCTGTATGTGTATACCGGTGTGATTTTTCTTTCTCTATGCAGACTGGCAGAAGTGTCAGACCAAACCAGGTCAGGCCGGATGAGGAGCCGTGAACATTACACAGGTACACATACTGTAGCATACAGTTACACAGAGCTTGTCGATGTCCATTAGGCATGGCATGGCTCATTTTGCCAATTTCAGGAGTACGCTATCTAACTATCTATGTTTCAAAACATAGAGGAGCATTGTTCAAATATCACATAGCTAAAAATGTGAAAATAATGACAGGTGAAAATAGAAACGGCTACATTTCAAAGAATAGATAACACAAAAAGCTTTTTTAAAAGATGGCAATATCATCGCGACCCATATTATACATTCATTTTATTGTCAGTCAGTTTAGGCTATAGAGCGCAGGAGCTATAGTTAGTTGGTGTTTAAAATATTCAGTATGCAGTTGCATAGGGCAAGCACAGGTATATGGGGTGCACGGTAGGAATGACAGAATGGCATCGTCACTTGATTACATACATAGAGTGTAGCGTCGAAATGCTTTTGAACATTTATTATTATTATTACATTTATTCATTTTTTAGAATGGTTATGCAACGCCGCTTTCAAATGGATCTTCAGTCAATTTGTCAGCTCTTGAAATAGACTGCGTTTTAAAATAAATGTAAACAATGTTTAATTTGGCTTAATGCTTTATAAGGAACGGAACGACAGAGGCTTATGAAGGCCTAGGTATTTTCTATTTATAGCAACTGTCAATTCACAACACTTGAGAGGAGACAGGAGCTTGTCTCACATGAATACAAACAAACACACACACACACACAGTGCTAGCAACACATACTAATCTCCTCATGGTCTCCTCTTCCTAACCTTTCCCCGAACTCTGTGTGTTTTAACGGACTTGGCCGTGATAACAAAGGTTTACAGTTAATCCCTCCGTTGCCATGAGAACCATCATTATTTAAAAGTAGCAATGGCAGTAATCACCCTCCACACACCTCTTTCGAAAGACCCACCTGTCCCCACCCTACTACTGTATGTCATTTTTTGTTTGGCCTGAAATATGGAAGCCTGATATTCCCACAATAGAGACGATATGTGAGGAAAAGATTTCATATACTTCCTGAGGTGTCCCCCCCACCCCCTCCCACACACACACACACAAAACAAATCCCTGAATTCTGCTGATCCTGGTGTTTTCTAGGTAGCCTGATTGGAAGCAAGCTGTTGTTTGAGAAAGGCTAAGATAAGGGCTCAGGTGCAAGCTAATCTGCTCTAACCCCACACTAATTAGCATCAAGGCCAGCGGCCACTTTTTCCCAGTTATTGATCATCGGTCCAACCTCACCCAGAGAAGTATTTGGCTGCTATGAGCCAAATAAACAGCAGCGAGGACACACATAAGAGGACCCTCCCTGTCTGCTGAATCTTGTTTGTGTCTTTGAAATTCAATATTAAGTCCCTATTCAACACCAGGCCTTTCCAAGTGTTGTTGAGTCTCATCCGTTATGTCTCCAATCAGCCCGCTCTGTTTTTTTTTTTCCTCTTCTGTTTCCTAGATCAGCGCTCTTTAACTGACCTCATCCGAGCCGCTCAATATTCATTGTATAGGTGTCTGTTAACCAGCAGGACGGGCATCTCCATCTGTCCATCTGTCTGGGTTTTTCTCTCTCTCATTTGTGCCACCATCTCTCTCTCACGCGCTCTCTCTCTGTCTCATTTCGCTTCACTTTAACTTGAAATAGGTTTTCCTATAACATACGCTGTTTCCTAAAAGCAATGTAATCATTTCTTTAGAGTCAGGTTCCTACCAGCTGGCCAAGAGGATTAGACATCCTTTTGAAGAGCTTTACAGCTAATTTATTTTTAATCATCTAAATCTACATATATTTTATTGTTATCGAATGTCTGTGTGAAGGACAAATAGTCTCATCTTTGTCCTGCTAAGAAGATATTCCAGCAGAGCTTGTTCAGTCAAACATTTGGAAGATCTGCAGATTTACAGATCTCCTTACAGAATTAAAGAGAATAATACAAATGAAATCCTAACATGTTAGCAAACAGTCGCCTATTTACACATTTAACAGAAACGCAGCAAAACACTAGCATTCATTTTAAATCTTGTTCCTGGCTACCTGATGGATTCAGTTGTCAGCTGGTTTATCAAAGCTTTCTCACTAAAATCAGCTGCCTGCTGAAGCTGGGAACAATTCTGGCGAGAATGCTGAGACTGCAACAAACAAACAAACAAAAAGTTTCAGGCCAGAGACCTGGAAATAACTGCAGAATCAGGCGGCACTTCTCTGTGTGCAACACATTACATTTGTTCCATTATCAGGATAAAAGTATTGATCAGAGCAGTTTTAATCCAACCAAACAAACAAATGGCTTTGTCTGGTTTCGGCCATTATTCCATTTGGTAATAATGAACCCTCCACTCACAAAGTAAATTGCTAAGATGTGGGAATATAAAAGCCACAATCGGATCATGTTCCTGGCTTTCATTTTTTATTTTTTTCCAACCATAAAATGAATAAATTACTCTGACTTGAACGGTTTGTCTCTTCCAAAGAGTCCACCTCTATGTTTCTACAGTAGCTCAGAATGGACAAACACTGGCTCCTAGATAAGCCACTGTAATTTCACCTTCACACTATAATGTTTTGCAGGTTGCAGTCAGCTACTAAACCACTAGATGCCACTGAATCCTACAAACTGGTCCTTTAAGTTTAAAACCTTGATTTGATAGTGCTTATTACTTTTCATTACTTCACAGCCAGATTAAATTTTCTAGTAGAGCTGATTTCAGCGCCATGGAAGTTTTCTTTGTCCGTCTATCTGTCTGTCTGCCTGCCTGTCTCACCTACCTCGTCTGCTGCACAGTTAACACTTCTAATTCAGCAGGGGCACGTGATACTTTGGAAGACTTTGTGGGAGGGGACAAGGCACATGGACAGGACGCAAATACGCAAACACACAAACACATGCACACGGACACACATTGCCTCTCCCAGATTACTTGAACTATCAGCAGCTTTAAGAGGATTTCACAATGGGAGGGTGCTGCACTTGAATCTCATGCACCTGATGGCTATTGATCCATTATAAGCTTGCACACAGACACACATGCGAAACAGCACGGTTGTTATTTCTTGTCATTATAAACAAGCTTGTGACCTTGCTTCTTCATTTTTCAGTGTTAAGCGTCGTTGATGGAGGTTCTACTCTGCTGTAGTCTGCTCCTTTGAATTCAGGTCTACAGTACAATGCTTAAAAATAGCATAACCCTGATCAGTCTGCATCACAAGATTTAGTTGTTGGACAGAAAGCATCCAAACATTAATCCACACCATTTTAAAGAAGAATAAATACACAAGTGAAAGAAAAATCCTGGTCATCTCACTTTCTTTACACAGTTTTCCACCATAGTCTGCAATTCAGATAAATGTGTCCGTAAACAGTGTGCTCTAGCTGTTGGGCTTATTAGCAATGCTGATGTGAGTGGAAGATTAGAAGGTTGGTGTTGTCTGTAATGGAGGAGACAGAGATGTGTAGGTTGATAAGCAAAAGGTTGCAATCAGCAAGCTGTCATGCGAGAAAATGAGATAATATCATGTGTAATGTTTAGGGGAAGGAAGAGAATGCATCAGGATTACATTTGATGAGAATACTTCATGTGTTATTTCTAACAAATCTTGTAACCCACGTTTGATTCACATCCATCCTAACCCCACATAAAATGGTCAATAAGTCAGTGGTTATCAACCCTCCTCAAAAATTATGAAGATTTAAAGGACCAATGTTTTAACATTTAGTGCCATATACAGTAGTGGTGGACTGAACTAAATACTGTGTGTAGGAAAAACGTGAAAAATGTGAAAGGCCCTACTTAGAGCCAGTGTTTGTCCATTTTGGGCTACTGTAGAAACATGGCAGTTCAACACGGTGGACTCCAGAGAAGAGGACACTTGTTGAAGATGTAAACCTTTACTTTTACTGATGCTGGTTGAAATATTTTGTTTGATTTCACACAGGACTTGTCTTCTAAAGAGTGCTGCAGGAAATGCGTTGGCATTTTTGCACTTTCTCTCGTGTCGAAGTCATCAGATTTTTGGTGAGATACCTGAAAATCTGTGGTTAACACAATTTTAAGAAATGTTTACATTTTGTCCTTGACATAAATGTCGGTATATACCCCACTTGTGAATGTTGAAGCTTTAACATGTCATGTTTGAAAAAAAAAGGAGTCTGCTAACAAATGGAAAAAACGACAAGACTACAGAGGTTATCATGGACATTCATCATCATCACGCTGAACGCTTTAAGTTTAGCAGTGGTAATGCTGGAGTCATGCAAACTAGGTGGAGTTTGTTTCTAGCTTAATGATAGCCTTTTACTTGTGCTGATAGCATTCAAAAATGATGATTTGTGAAGATTATCAGAAGATATCATAAATGTGTACTTGCGACACAGTTTATTTTCTTCAAGAATCTAAAATCCAATGGAAATACCGCATTGTTTTTTTTGTTTTTTTTATTGAGGGAACCAGGGCGATGTTTACTTCCATGTTGACCTACATCATCCCTGCATCCCTTAATAGTTTAACCTCACATAAATTATTAGAAGGAAAGATTGCAGCATGTTTAGGAAGAATAAAGACGTCTATAGTTAGAAGCTGGATAACGTCATCTATTCATTAAAGCATATTTTTTCCATTCCATAAATTATCATGTATGGACACAGTTCTTAGTTCTCTTAGTTCTCTCAGTTCTGCAGATGACACTAAAAGCAAAACAGAAATAACTGTTCTTTCTAAATTACAGTCCAAACCCGTTCAACGACCTTGATGTCACTGAACTGACAAGTGCATCAACAGATGAATTATGTTTGAATCATCTGGAGTAACATAGCTCCTACATTTATCTGTTGTGACTGTGGACGTGCTTTGGAGAGGGGACAAATCATTCCCTGTGCTGAATGAAGGATAAGCTTGTGGATTTTTTTCCCCGAGTTCAGTTTTGATTTGGTAATTATGTGTGTATTATGTTTTCAGCCTTGACAAATGGAGTTCTGCAGGTTCCTGCTCAAGGCTGGATTTGGACTCATTTCTTTTAAGTTCATGTGAAAAATAGCTGACTTGTGGCCATATTTGATTTATACTTTCTATTCTTTTTCATAAGTAAAGGAAAAGCAAAAGATTTATCGCCATGTTCTGAATGAAATGTGGAAAAAAAATATATAATGCATATACAGTACAGCTCATATTATCACATCTTTTGCAGTCTTCTTATCCTTCCTATAGCTGTTTCTCTTAGGAAACCAGGAGCAGCACACCTGACTGACGATTGTGAGAGAAGGTGTTGGTTTTTTTCTTAGCACATTTTAATTAAGGCTGACATTAGCTAATTCACAACATGCATTGCGGGGCCCTCTTGGGTCTGGCTTGGCTGTTTCATTTGCTGGTGTTGAGCCAATGTGTCTGTGATTATAAGACCAGAAATGCTTCAACCACATCTGGACACTGGTGGGACTTGCCGGCTGCTGGGCTATCATTACAGATGATCACTTGATGACAGCGAGTGTAAAGCGCTATTTAGATGTAGGCAGCAGCTTTGAACAGTCTTTTTTCATATGCTCTGCCTTTTTTTTCATTCATTTTTATCCTATTGTGTTTCCCTCCTGGACCAAACCTGTGATGTGTGAGCTATTCGTTTCCACGAAATATCCTGCTGGTGTGTAAATCTTCTTTCAAAAGGAAAGAGGCATTTCTTGCTGTTTTTGAGGCATGACCAAAGGCCCAACATGAAACATTTGCTAAGATGTTCTATAGATCAGCTTTTGGAAAGGAAGCTGTACAACTGACATGTGGCGGAGAGAAGATTTTAATTGCTCCAGAGAGCTCAAGCTGTTGAGTCATCAAGCTGTTATTCAAATCACAATTTTTTTGCAATGTAAATATGTCAGATAGATAATCAGCTGTTTTACATCATTTCAGATTCTCAGCTGTTTCATGTCTTTCAGTCTGAGAGGGAAAGAGCAAAAGACAGAAATAGTAAATCAGACAGAGGAGGAGGAAGTGAAGACGATTTTTTAGTAAAGAGGCACGCAGCAGGGAGCAGGCTGCTGTCTCCTTGTCCGATGCCCTTGGAGTGCAGCTCTGTGGTGTGAACTCCCATAAGACCTCTCTTTGTTCTCAGAAGATGAGGGCTAGCAGAGTGTGACCGTGCACTTACACCTGAAGCCATCAGAAGCAGTGGGAATAACACTTTCATACCGTACGATGCCTTCTTCTCTCGTCACCCAACGTTCCTGGCCACAAACAATCCAAAGAAGGGTCCTCGTGGAACCGAAGAAACCAACTGTCAATCAACTGCGGTCAAAAAAGAAAAGTACAAACCTGCATCTACAGATACACAAATGGCAATTTGAATGTCAGATTTTCATCTTGTTTGAATGCACAGTTTGACATTTGCATTAAAGGATTGTGTGATGTTATGCAAAAACCGAAAAACAGCAGCACTCATTATTGAGATTCATTTAGGAGCTGCTACACGAGGAATATTGAAATATTGATTAGGGCGATGACAGAAAATCAATGCCAGATTAATTACACTTCGGTTTATAAATGACGACACTGTTTTGTTTCATTTGCATATCACCTCTGTTACAGTATCCTTGTCAATCACAGGTGAACCACAGTAACCTAATAAAGTCCAGTGAAAAGTGATAAAAACCTTGCAGATAAGACAGAATATCAACCTAAAAGCAATGTGTCCTACATCCTGTGTCCCACATCTTTCTCTCGGAGGAGCAGGGATAGATAACACAGAGAAGTAAGACTGGCAGCCAGGAAAGAGGAGCAGGTAAGGGCCACAACAATAGAGCTGTATCCTGACAGGTAATTTATTGTGACAGCGAGTGTTTTGTCAAGTGTTTTTAAGATTTTAGAGTTCATATCAACAGGGATTCACACTTTCCCAAAGCCCTATTTTAAATATCCAAACCTAAAAGTTTACAATGATTTAAAACATCTAGGACAAGAGAACATTTGACATTCTTGCTTGATAATTGGCTTCAGTAATTAATCAAATGTCAAAAATCTTCTGTATGGCCAAAACTGCTCCTTCACAGAGCACAACTTCTTTTCATGTCTCTGAATTTTGGTCAGTTGCCTAATACTTTACTTCTCTGTTTCTGTTTCCACAACACATCCGTTTCTCTCTCTCTTTGTTTACCTGTCACACTGTATACACTGATTCAATAGCTGAGTTAGATGAGTGAAAGCTAGAACACTAACAGCTGAGAGAGAGGAGAGAGAGAGAGCTATGGGAGGGGAACAGAAGGCATGTTAGTGTCCTGGTAGAGTGCTGGACTTTCGCATCCATCTGTCACTTTCTTACACCCTTCCTGGCACTGACGGGTCATGGCAGCCGGTGACGGATGACTAATCTTCCCTTGGTAATGAATGAGACACCACCCCCTGAATGCCAAGAGGGTGCTGATGGTGAGGGTGGCTGCCTCACTGGCAACACAGAAATCATATGATGAATGGTATGCAAGCATGATGCCCCATGTCTGTGCCAAGCAAATGCAGTTTATGTGCCAGTTTAGGAGAATCTCCAGTGAGAAATTCATGAATCATGATGTGGTATATATATATATATATATATAGCTTATTTCCTTCCCCTTTGCATGAAGGAGACAGGAAAGGGGGAGAGCATAAATGAATCAATATATGTAAAAATTAGATTGCGCAGGTATTAATGATGGAAACATGTCGTGTGTAGGTGGAACAGTTAAAGGGCATTATGGATGATGTATGCACTGCTGTGTAAGACTGGTGAGAGGAGCTCTGCAGCCGCGCCAGTCAAATCGTCTTGACTGTGCGTTGAGTAGCTGAGACCTGTCTTATCTTCACCTCATAATGCGCAGGCGTGATCCTATCTGAGCCCCGCAAAAAAAAAAAGAAAGAAAAGCTTTTGCCATCTGAACTAGACGTCGTGTGCGCGGCTCTTGCTCTCATGTGGCGCACAAACGCAAACATTTGAGAGAGAGATATATTCTGCAGATCGTATGACAATATACAGCCGGAACATGAAGCTTTCTGTGGTAGCTGATCTCTCCGAACAACACAATTCAACCTGTGGATAGTGTGGAGCGCGTCTTGTGGCCACCGGTCAGTCTAGGGCTATCTGGGACGCTCTGCCTCCTTCCAGCCTGTTTGTGCGCGTCTCTTAACGTTGGCTCCGGTCTGTGTCGGCGTGGTGGATCCGGTGCTCCGTTTGTCCTAAGCTGTGAGCAGGTATTCAGTTTATGAATGGCACTGACATGGAGGAAATACCGTTTCAGAAAGTCAAAACCAGGCGGAAGAGAAGTCACTGTCCACCGGGTGTCCCCTTGACCACCATCGTGTGCGAGGACGAGTTCGACTGCAAAGAGCTCGAGTCCCTCTTCCAAAACTACAATCTGAAACTGGAGCAGACGTCTACCCTCAAAGCCCTGGCCGTCCTCATCTTCATGTCCTCGACACTGGCCGTGGTGGAGTTGCTGTCCGGCCCCAGCCTCACCATCTCCAAGGGGTCCCATCCGGTCCACTGTGTCATCTTCGTCTCCCTGTTCATCGTAACTAATGTCAAGTACCTGCAAGTGACTCAGCTCCAACAGATTGTCAACCTGACGCTGCTCTTCGGCTTCACTTTCTCATTCCTCTGCTGTCCCTTCTCGCTGGGCGCCATGGGGATGGAGCCCCCGACGTCCCCGGAGCAAGGCATGTGGCAGCTCATCCTGGTCACCTTCGTCGCCTATGCGCTCCTGCCCGTGCGGACACTCCTGGCTGTTGTGTTGGGAATAATGGTCTCCATCTCGCATTTGATTGTGACGGCCACTTCTGTCACAATGAAAACACAGAAACTATGGAGAACGGTACGTGTATGCTTACATGTTAACTGTGGTACCTTATAGTGGGTTTGTTTTACCAACAGGCCTATAATAATAATCATAATTTAACATCATCTACACAGACATAACAGCATAACAGGATTATATTATAGGCCCATGCAGTGAAACAGACTACTTAAGAGTTCAGTCCAGCACCAAGGACAGCTCCCTGGGGTCAGACTTGATGGGATTTGCTCAGGCTTTGATCAAATGTGACAAAAGTGTAATTCTGTCACGACCTGTTTTGGCTAACTACTGAGGAGAATTGCAGACTTTAACTTCTGGTGTCATGTGGTAGACGAAAACGAAGAGAGACAGTGTGAATTTGTGTGCTTGGACACTTTTTTCTCGCCCTCCCTGAACATTAAAACACCACACCTGATGAGCAGTGAGCAGCTCTACATGTTTACTGAGGTGAGGTAATCGTGGAGTAATGTATAGGTGGTGTGATGCATACCTGTAGGTTACTAAATAAGCAAGGTGGTCTTTGTATGCTCATGGCTGTTTCCCTGGGGATATGATTCAGCCCTGAAGGAGCTGGCTGGGAATGAAGAACCAGAGTGACATCCTGCTAGCAGCAGAAGTAGGGCAAACAGAGGAGCATGCACACACACACACACACACACACTTTCACCACACTATATGCTTCAGTTATGAAAAAGAGGACAAAGTCATGCATGCCATTTCCTGAGCTGAAATAGAAATTGGTACACCACTCTCTGTACATTTATATCTTTGCACCTTTTTCTCCTGTCACAATGAAACACACACTCTCCCTCTCTCACACACACACACACACACACACACACACACATTTCTGACTGTCATCAGGTGTGAGGAAAGAAGATATGTCACATCAGTCAAACCCTCCAGGGGTAATGGAACATTTCTGCCCCCGTGCAGCATATTGACATGAAGATTGTGCATTTCTTGGCGAACGAAATTGAGACGTGATCAGTTCATCACACCCTCGGATGATGACAGCGTATTTGCTGAGGAGATTGTTTTCCTGTATGTAGGCTATGAGATACCTGGATACCCATGTGAAGGACAGTGTTAGCTGGACTACCAGAGATAGCTAATCCATTAAGCTTAGAGATGAGCTGTGTGGCATGACCCCGCACAGCCCAGGCTTGCACCAACCACCCACCTAGGTCCCAGGCACTCAGCCGACAGCACTGTCTGCTTTCGTGGCTCAGTCTCAGTCAGAGTGTTGTGGAGAATATTACTTGAAAAATAGGTTATTCCTTGCTCGCTGCTCTTCAGCTGTGAGTCTTGTTATCGTGTACTGTACTGCCATCTGTCAGGAATATAGACTAGTCTTTTTAGTGCTACATTTTATTGATACAGCAAAGAGTTTGGAGTTATATGGGATTAGTTTACAACCAACACTAAACAACTATTATATTAGATTTCCATCCAAAGCACATTCACTATATAATGACTGCTATAAACAATGTAACCTGCTCCAGGGAGTCTTATTTTGCTGTGCATTAACATTAAGCACAACAGTAATAATATGAAAGGATAGCCCTAAAGTTTCAAATGTTAGC
Source organism: Larimichthys crocea (assembly GCF_000972845.2). Lineage (NCBI taxonomy): Eukaryota > Metazoa > Chordata > Actinopteri > Sciaenidae > Larimichthys > Larimichthys crocea. Next base: position 12,501,694 of record NC_040012.1, read on the forward strand.
TATATTCAACAGCTTAGCGCACATTAAAAACAATTCTGTTGCATATTCAAATGTTTTATTTAATGGTTGTAATTTCCTCACTGTATAAAACTACAGGGAGCTACATCATACTGAGAGACAGCGAGTGTAGCTCAATAAGAGTCAATTATTGCCATTTGAAAGGAAATCACTGTTATCACCACAAATAAGCAAGAAACCACTCAACTCAGATGTCCACATTAACTTACTCGAGATATAATTGATGCTCGCCAGTTAGTGTTGCCAAGCACAAAGACAGACTGCTGCTGCCAAAATCAGCCTTTTCAAGGCAATCCATTATTCATTGGACTGGGAAACATGTCTGTCTGCAGGCGATAGAAGTTTCTTAATTTTGAGATGTTGTGTGTATATCATATGAAGCTTTGACAGTGTATTAATGCTCGCTGAAACACGAATGCCCTGAAATGACTCTCTCTTTTTCTTTTTTTAACAAGTAAAGCATAATGTAATTTGTAGTAGCTTTCCTTGGGGGTCAAATACGCCCCAGCATTGACTCTAGCTGTAGAAAACACTCATGATGAATGACCTGAGATATGAGGAGAATGAATTCTTACAAATATATAATTATTGCCCAGGGTGACAGCCTGCCAGTGTACACTCTAGAGGTGAATATAGGACCTTGTTTGGTTTGTATACAAAGTCGTAGCCAGCCGACCTCAAGTCAAGTAGAAAAAAATGCTCTTTTTCTTTGGTGTCCTGCACAAGGTTGAAGCAGTCATGCTGCTGTGATGGATGAACCCGAGCACAGATTCACAAACGTTTTAATGCCACAGACCCCAAAATAGAGACATATTAAGCCTCGCCACCCTCTCAACCATCCGTCATGTAGGAGGATGTTTGCTACTCTGGATTTTTGATTCATTTTACACTATACGCAATGTGGTAAAAGTCAAATATGTGATTACAATAGTAATCTATACAGTGTATAGTCCAAACATAAGTGAGTTAATAATTGGATAGTTTATAGGAATTTTATTCAATTTAATTCAATTCAATACAACTGTATTTATACCTGCAATTGTTTTCAACAGGTTTCCAAACAAATACACATACAGTAGATGGGAAAAGAAAGAAAAAACACTAAAATACAGTTAGTCACAACACAAAAAACAAGTTTAAAATGCATTAAAAACTATGTGTGGAACTGTTAATAAATACGGTATTCAAAAATGTTCTCAAAAATCCAACAAGGAATTGAGAAATGTGGTTTATTTCTACGTAAACCTCCATTTAGGGCACCTAAATCCCAGTCACAGGACTTTAAAATGAGGGGCACACATATGTAGTATGTGGGTATATTACAAAATACTGTACATATGAGTAGATAAACATACAAACATAGACAGTTCAATTAAAGATTTGAATATGTACAGTACATATCTGACACTACAAATTCACTTCACTTCGTCATTATTAAGCTCACATCATCTAACAGTCAGTAGATTCACAGCATCTCTTGATGATTCCCTAACACTCTAAGTGTCTTTCACAACTGCACTTAAAATATAAAAGCTTGTGTTGTTTCATGATCTTTTTCTTTCTGTTCGCAGTTGGTTGCCAACACAGTGCTGTTCACCAGTGTCAACCTGTCAGGCCTGTTTGTGCGCATCCTGACAGAACGAGCCCAGAGGAAGGCCTTCCTGCAGGCTCGCAACTGCATCGAAGAGAGACTCCGAATGGAGGATGAGAACGAGAAACAGGTACAGGCACCTGTACACTGCTGAAACTATTGGTAAAATTTGATGTGTGTTTTTTTTTTTCTGTCTCTCCGCCTCTCTCTTTTGTGCAGTGAGTCATTTCGACACATTATTTATTTCTGTTAGATTTCATGCCTTTATGTCTAGCACGTTTCTTATCGCTACAAACACTTTGTCCTATGATAACTTTGCTGTATAAATGTATATTTAAACTTACTTTATCTTTTCTTTTCTTTACAACCACCCCCCCACACATACACACGCACGCACACGCTCAGGAGCGCCTGCTAATGAGTCTGTTGCCCAGGAACGTAGCTATGGAGATGAAAGAGGATTTCCTGAAGCCCCCAGAAAGGATCTTTCACAAAATCTACATTCAGCGCCATGACAATGTCAGGTAGGATCCTCAAATCAAATCAACACAACACAACTGCAGACCAATCCCAGTGATATTCAAACCCCCCCTCTTAGCTGTGATATGACTTAACATACAGCTTTTAAGAGTGCTATTTGGAGAAATTATATTCTCCTCATGGGAGATTTTCCAGCTCAAATAGTGGCATTAACACTGTCTCCATGCATTACAGTGCATGCTAAAAAAAGGAACTGAATGACTTGACCAAACATGTCCTTTGGAAAGAACACTGAGGGCTACACAATGTGGTGTGATCTGACCTAACAGTGTCCTAAAACATTAACACCGCCCCAGGCTGCAAAAACTAAAATATTTAATTCTTCATGTTGAATATCAAGGGTTGGCCCCTGACTCACTTATTTGTTATCAGTCCTGAAAAGTCCAGAGACATTAGGTTGCACGTTTAAAGTGGGTGGCAATATTTTGAGCAATGAAATGCTATATGGCCAACAAGGAACTAACGCAAATCTGGGCATATTTTAGACTACTAAAAGATTTATGCCAGTGGTGCATATGCCAACTTCTTGGCCGTCATATCCCAGTAGCCTCCAAGGGAAATAAATCTTTTGGAGATAGCGATCCTCCTGGGGAAACAGTAAGGCAGATTAAACAATGCTTAGTGAGGAGGAGATTCCTCTGGCACTTATGCAATGTCGTGCACAGTTGCCAAGCTCCCAACAGCGTTCCGTCTTAAGATCATTACTTTTCTTTGCAGGTTACGGCATAGAAATTATCTCACAGTGGGTACGGCATAATTTCTAGCTGTCTCTCTTTGAGAAGTTCCAGAAGAAGACATTAGCTAACATACTATATCTGACACAATCTGGGTGTTTAGAAGAATTTTTGGAACCATCTTGTCTTCCTTTCATCCTTTTTCCTCCCTCCCAAACATTCTTACCTCATCCTCATCCAACAGTTGTTATTCAGTTGTTTTTCTAATATTTGTGGTGCATTTGAGCACATTTAAAATCTTTTCACTGATATTGAAAAGTTATAATATTACAATGTATATTTCCTCTACAACTACATAAAGTCCAGCATTCAAAAGGTTATAAAGGTATGAAGGTAAAGGAACTTAATATGCAGCATATTCATACCTGTCAGCATTATATTATAATTTGTTACTGTATTATGATTATGGATGCATGAAAGCAGCAATTTTTAATGCTCTAACCAGTCAAGACAAAGCTTATTTTACTACTTTATACTATTAGGCAATTTAACCTAAAGCAAAATTTTCTAAACTGATTTTATTGTATTTATTTATTGTAAATACTGTGTGTAATAAGTACTAAAGGTAAAGTACAAGTACCTCCTAAATGTACTTAAGTAAAGTACTTAAATGGACCAGTGCAAATCTGGATATTTGTCTTTCACTTAACCCCCTGACACCTGCAGCTGTAGTTGGCTATGATTAACCTTTTAACCCCTCGTCAGAAACAGTAAAGTGTAAACAGTATGTTTGAAAACGTGAAGTTCACCGCTCTGTTCTCTGGAATTCATAATTCATATTTTCTCAGTGCTCCTTTTCATCACCAACTTTAATCTGCATTTCTTACTGTATTGCTAAATCTCCTTTATCATACCTCCAACATTTCCTTATTTCCTACCCTTATCTTCTCCTCTTCCTCCTTTCATCTGTGTTCTCAGAGCAGCAGGGAGGCTTGAGGAGGAGAGTTTGCTTAGCCCCAGGATTAAGTTGCTACAGGGGATTAAATGCAATGGAGACTAAATTCTTGTTGCGTAACGCAGTGTGTGTGTGCGCACGGCAGTTAAATATGGACACATCTCAGTGGAGCTCTGCTGATTGCTTTTGTGCCTTGAACTGCTTCAGATAGCACCACCCTTTGAGAGAGATCTAGACTGGATGCAGACATGATTTATGTGATTTGGGTGGACTGTAATTAGAAAGTAAACAGTGTGCAACACAATGTACTCAGAGTTTTCTTCATTATGTTCGGTGTCTGTGGGCAGTGTTTGATCTGATTAAAATCCAGCCCGGGGAATATTGTAGTAATCACTCACTAAAAAAAAGAATATGACTCCAGAGTAACAAACCTGAAGTTTATTTAACAAGATATGTGGGATATTATAGCCTGATATTTATATAAACTTTAATTATTTTTAGGGGTTGTAGTATAGTAACTGTATATATATATATATATATATATATATATATATATATATACTATATACATATATATATATATATATATATATAAATGCTATTTAACTAAAAACAGTACGACAGTAGGACATTTTTAAACCACCAGTAATTAATTCAAAATTGTTTCTTAATTTATCAAGTCAAGTCTAATAAATTGGATTTTTAACTATTTACATGATAAATAACGAAAATAGTGATAAATTATGAGCATGCGCTGTTTAATATTGCATGTCTATTTTAATGAAAGTTTATTATCACTTTACAATTTATCATCACTTCAAAATCATGTGATTCTCTTACCAGGATGACCTACTTGGGTCACTGAAAGGAGGTCTTGTAATGTTTGCAGATGCTCACTCATGCTATTTCAAAGAAGTTTCTCCTTTTAAAATATGCTGTAAGCACCTCGCACAATAGTCTGTGTCGGGTTATTGGCTCGACGTCAGCACATACACAGCCCACATACTGTAGCTCCAGAGGGACCCGTCCAAAGTTAACCCCTTGAGTTGGCAAGCGGCTTGCATCATCCACTATGTGATTAAATTGAAATCACATCAGCCAAAATAGCTACAGTAATGCCTCCCGCAGAGGGAAAAGGGAGATTAGCATAATTGGGGGAATAACTTTCCTTGAATATGTGCCAATGGAGAGGAAATAATGGATGACGGTGTAAGGGAGGTCAAATTAGACAATATTAGATATTAGAGAAGTTCTTATTACCACGGGAAAAATCATATTTGTATTACATGGCTTAATCATTTGAACTGCAGTGCTCTGCCTGCTGTGGATGATAGAGTTTACTTGCATTGGGGATGAAGTTTTGACCTTGAATAGTGAGTGTGGTGCAGTAGTTTTGGTTGGGGCTAACTTATACTGTAGCTGTTGCCAAGAATGCTGCCGTGTTTGTTTTGAAGGTTTTGCCGGAGGGCATTCAAAATGAGTTCAAAGTTCACAGTCTGCGATCTCTGTGCTTTTCAGTGGTCTCAAATCATAAAAACACGAGTGCCTTCAAGGTGTGGGATTACTCAAAGAAATGCATTCTTCACGCAACTGCAAATTTAATGTCTCTGATCCACTAGTTTACATAAAGCGTGATGTACAGCACATTTTGCACTGGGGTGTTAGAAATAGAATTAAAGCCATGTTATGCAGACATATATTAATAGTAATGTCTGGTTAAAAATAAGCCACAGATGGGGTGTTGTTTAGCTCAGTCGGTAGAGCAGCCGCCCCATGTACAAAGGCTCAGTCCTTGCCGCGGTAGCCCAGGGTTTGAATCCGACCTGTGGCTGTCATTCCCCATCTCCCTCTCTCCCCACATTTCCTGTCACTCTTCAGCTGTCGCTATACAATAAAGCTCAAAAAAGGCAAAAATAAATACAAAATTAAAATAAGCCACAGATGTTTGTGGTATTAATTGCATGTTCAGCACACGCTCACGTTCTTGTGATTTAATGTTCCTGCTGTAGCACGTGTGATATGGATACCAATTAACAAGTATTTGTATGTGTTTTAATGTATGTCACTGGATTCGTGTGCTTTCATAATGTGCTAAGTGGGACAAGCTGCTCATGTTGGTAAGGTACTTAATCATGAACATTTTTAGGAGTTGAATATGCAGCTACTAACATAAACATTTGTGGTTTTATTTAGAATTTAGCAGCATCTTCTGACCCATCTTATTATGCTGCTCGCAGAACTTTCCAAATCCGAGTTTGTAGGATATACTACCATACTGACATGACAGTAGATTTCTGTATCTTTGTAAAACAAGGGACTAAAAGGTCTGACTACTCTCGTTCGAGCGTTCTGCTGAGCACTCTAAATGAAGGGGCTCTTCTATTTCCTTTTTGTACAACAAAGCACTCAGTGTTGTGATTCCTGACGGGAACTTTGAATGGAAGGCCTCGTGCTCCATGCGTGCCTCACGTGAAAGCAGAGACAATGGCGTGTCCGTGTGGTTTAAATGAGGCCAAAAATAACTGAGTGTGAAGTTCACATGAGGTCATGAAACAGAGGCTAGAGACATTTGGGTGAAAATGATAATCAGATGTGTAACCTTTAATTCAGGACAGTTTACAAGGAAATGTTGCTGAGAGTAAAGACATAATGCTGTGATATTTTGAAGGGTTAAGCAAGTGGGCATATGTTGTGTTGGCTGATCACTCAAAATCCATCTCTTTTGAGTACAAACATTAAAGCTGCCTCGACTTAGATGCTGACATCTGTACACATTCAGATGATTTATTCTGTCCGCTGATATGAAATAGGTTATCAGCATCAGAGTTTTAGCGAATTATACTTTTAAGTGTTTACACCAGCAGAGTATTTAACATTTCAAATATTTGTCAGCTACAGATGGTTGCCAATTAAATCATTCACACAAACTGAATCCATTGCCCCTCATTACGGTGACATCTGTGAGACAACAAAATGACATTTAGCAGCTCCCCCTTAGAGATCCAGCACTCTGTCACATTGTGAAAACTTCAGCCCACATGCAAGCAGCAGTCTGCCGTCAGCATCGAGAGCCACAGACATGCAAGTTGTTCAGGACAGTCAGAGAGTTTGATGACTAATCCCCTTCACACCCTCGTTGCCACCCAGCACTCAGGGCAAATCCTTCACTGGAAAAGTTCCTGCTCGGCTCTGATGCAGATTGATAATGAGCTGTCTCTCAGGGGCAGGAGGACCATATTAAGATAACAGAGTTTTCAACACGAGTAAGCGTTTTTTCTCCCGGGCCTGTTGTCATAATAACTTACAATGAAACATGATGAATAAGATAATCAGCACAAATCACAAATGGTACATAGGACAAAACTGTTTATATACAGTAAGAAATTCAACTAGTTGTGTCAAAATAGGATAAAACTAGTTTTGGACATATCTATGGAAACAGTCAGGCTCCTGGGGGGAGACGCCGGAGATGCTGATCCTCTACTACAGAGTCTGCCATGTTTCTACAGTAGCCCAGAACAGACAAACTAAATAGCCATGATGGGAGGTGGTTGGAATCAGCAACTACATGCCACTAAATCCTACACACTGGACCTTTAAGACATCTGACCATAAGCTCATATTTCAATTGTAAAGTGCAAGTTAGCAATCTAGCGTCCTACTATGCGTTACCTTTGGCTTATGTTATTTCAGTACCTTGCTGAGCCATCATGTATATTTTCATGCATATGCTGATTTCTCCAAAAAAATATCATTTCAGTTCAACTTTAAAGTTCATTTTTTGAGTCCTATATACCAAATGTCAAAAGGGAATACAGGTTCACCTGGAGACAGTAACAGTGCCTTGATGGTTGCATTATATCCCAGAACAGCTCCTAACAGGACATGTCTCCACCTTGATCCCCATGAGAATGCTTCTATTTTGAGTCACTCTGCTTGACTGCGCTGCCAGTCAGTTAAAAAGCAGAGCAGGCTCTCTCACTCTCTCTCTTTTTATATATTTTTATTTTTTCTGTTGCTGCAGGTCATTAATTTGAATGTTTGATTAGCTTGCTGTAAACACATTACCCAAAGAGAATGTTCAAATTGACTTTGGCTCAGGCTTCCTAAATATCATTTCAAACAAAATCCTGAAAAGCTAAAATCTCATCAGGCTCCCAATAGTGTTGTTTCCTGCGTGTAGTAGAACACGCTGGGATAAATAACATGCATCAACTCAAACGCTTCTTTTTCTTCTCTGTGTTGCAGCATCCTGTTTGCAGATATAGTCGGTTTCACCAGCTTGGCCTCTCAGTGCACAGCCCAGGAACTGGTTAAACTGCTAAATGAGCTGTTTGGAAAGTTTGATGAGCTTGCCACGGTGAGTCTGTTTCCCTTCGTTGAACACACATCCCACAATTACAGTCACTGTTTGGCATAAAAAGCTGCTCTTTTTCTCTCTGTGTATGCTATGTCCAAACTTTGACACAGCAGCGATGTGTGTTGCGTGTACTGTTTGGCCACAGGCTGTTGGCACATGCCAAGATTGTACCAGCTTAGCATGATGTCACAGTGAATATTTGAAGCCCATATGATGCTTAATATGATTATCCAGCTTCATTTGAGGAAGAGTTGACAGAGCTTTTTAATCTAGGCCAGATTTACCCAGGGCTAAACCTCCCCTTCACTCTGGTTGTGTGAATGAACTGAATGAAGGGGGCCACTGAGTCAGGAAAAGATTTCAGCTCTCATCCCATCTGCCAATATTTCACTCTTTGTGATTTCGCTGCTTAAAATCCTCCCAACTTTTGCTGTGAATATGGCTGCTGCTGTTAATCTAGTTGCTTTTTCAAATGTGACGCTGTCAGTGGTGGTGTTACATACTATACTGTATGTACCTTAAGAGGTTGCTTTAACCTAATCAGAATCAAAGTGTATCTGCAGAATAAGATAAAGCTCCTTCTCCAACACTTTCAGTTTGGCTGACACATACAGTATCTTTGTTTGGTGAGAAGGTTGAGCCCCTGCAGATCACCCTGCCACAGCCTTATCTACATGTAATCTGGCCTCTATTACTTACACCAGGCACATACCCTTGTCAAATCCATTAATCCACAGGATTACAACTAACCCTTTTTTGCTTTCATAGAAGGTTTTATTTGACTGTGTTGAGAGCTTCTATTTTTAACTCTGTTTGTTTACAGGCACAAAATTAGAACTCGCAAAAAGAGAGTGCCTCTCATTTGTCTCTTTATTGTCAAGTAATTATTGTCGCCTTTCTAATTAATCTTGGGTTGGTTGTTTTTCAGATGACTCTCGCTGTTTTGTATGTCAGCCGCAGTGTGTTTTTATCCTACAAAAAGCAACATTTTACCCCAAGACGCTATTAGTCAAAACAAGATGATTCCATGCATCTTAATACACACACAGACATACTTTCATGAGTCAAGTCATGTCGACAAGTCAGTGCTACTTCAATTGAAGCTTTTTTCTACAATAAATGTGTTCAGAGGACACATTTTTGTGTGTAGAAGTGTAGAAGAAATGCTATCTTTAGCCATGTCAGTTTCGTTTTTTTTCTAATGACAACTCAATAGATTGGTCTGATCTCTGCTCGGGTGATATCTGGGAGACTCATGTTACACTTAAAGGCAGTCCCCAGCCATGAAACTTGTTGTCAAATGTTCTAGCTTTGCCCTGACCCAAAGCCCCACTCATTCTGATCCACTTTGGCAGGAAGTGCCGGTGCCAGTGACTCATAGCTGTGGTCACTGTGGGCACTCATACTCTTCTCGTTCCATACGAAGAGCGGGCGATGCCACATGGCCACTGGGCATCATCTCATAATACCATTCCAGCACCATCCCCACACCACCTGTCCACTCTTTGGACTTGTCAAGCCGCATGGGAACTGGGCCAGGAATGCAGTGTTCTCCTAAAGTGCTATCGATGTAGTAGACCAAGTCTCCTCTCCACTCCTCTCCTGTTTGGCTAACAAACACAAACCAGTTTCTGAATTTCACACGTAATAACTAAACACAATCTTTGACATTAGATAAAAATATCGTACATGCTCTAATATCTAATTCTGTTCATCTGTCTCAAAGAGGCTTTGATTTACACAGATGTGTACTGGTGAGAATTTTAAATGAACGTAAACTAATACATTTTTTCTCAGTTGTATGCGGCTGAGAACAAGCTGTGAACAAACGCTGACATATTACCTCCTTATAAGGCTGATATGTGTTAGTGTGTTAACGAACAGTTACCTATTTACACATCCAACAAACATGGAGCAACTCTAGCATTTATTCAGAGTGGTCCACTGGCGAATGCAAGCTCAACATCCACTGTACTTTTAGCTCTGTTTCGGTCACTCCATTATCCAATACTTATATTATCTTCACCAGCTAATTGCTAACTTGGCTGCCAGGGTGTGTGACCAATCTTTGTTTTGTTGTTGAAAACAGCCACATACTGCTGCTGTGTTTGATGGGAGCGGGGGATAGTGAACCAAGACTCTAAGACTGCAGGCCGTATATCCAAGACAAAACAAAACAATGAGCTGAAGATGCTAAAATCTCCATGGAGTTGTAGATTTGGGTGATAATATGCTGCACTGCTACAAGCTCCATATTTCACATTACCCGTAATAATTTGACCCGTTGTGTGTCATGCATAACAAGTAAATGTGCAATGCCGTGTGGGAAGAAACCAATGTGTTGCGTTAGCCTAAAAAGCAATGGGTGGATTAAAGCAAATTCACAGGGTCTGTTTGGTTTCACCAGTAACAGGTCCAGCCAGGCTGGGTCTTTAAGTCAAAGTCAGGGCCATATGGAGGTTCAACTTAAGCCCTACTCCTGGAGTACTGATTAAGCGTGCACGCCTGTTGACCACCGTTGCAAATATCTATATGGAGAGACCAGAAATGAGACCTTCATGTTTAGCTGTTTGTTTAAATGCACATGTTGGCAACACATCATAAGATACCGAGCTTTCCCTGAGATCAGCCACTTACATTAGGAGACAAAAACCAATAGTCTTTCTGTCTTGGATTGTACCATATAAGGTAGGAGGGGGGGAGGGAGGGTTAGTTTGAAAATTGAAGTTTACAGGAAACCCACTCACACTGATCAGTATTTGCTGTTTCATTCCAACCACCCACAAGAACACAAGCTGAGAGTAATTATAACTCCTCACCACCAGGCTGAGAATCTGCCGACTACCGCTGAGACCGAAGACAAGGGGTGCAAACATCTCAGGAAAGCTTTGAAGCCTTATCTCTGACCAGACTGTGTCTGTGTTGAAATACTCAGAAAATATAACACCAGTGGTCTGAACTCGACCGCAAGACCTGACAGTTGTATTTTAAATACATGTAACCATACAGATCTGTATAGCCTCACAATAATGGTGGCAATGTTGGATTTTTTTTTAAAGAAAAGTAGTAAAAGATGGAGATTTATTTCAAAGACACACCAAAAACTGATACACCAACTGGTCCCACTATCACTCGATAAACACTTCCTCTCCCTGGCTGAGTTTCCAACAGTCTGTCCGGCACCCGAAACAACAGTTTCTGTTGTGAGAGGGACTCTGTGATTAATTTATGGTTGTTGTGATGCTATATAACATTATTAGCTCTGGACTGGATGTGCTTTTGTGTCTGTGTGTGTGTGTATGCATGCATGCGTGTGTCATTGCTGTTTCCATGGCAGAGTTTCACAAAGCTTTTCATTCTTGTCTCTCTCTTCTTTTCTCTCCTCTCGCAACACCTCCCTGCATCACGGCTTTAAGACTCCTCCGCTTCTTGTTTCTCAGCTTCTTGATTGACATGCAGCAGCCTACTTCCCTCAACTGTGTCTTTTATGCCCCGTGGTTCTCTGCACTCTCTTCCTCTCTCATGTTTCCATTTTTAGGATGGCTCAATGATGTATCTATCTGTCAGAGATCCCTTTTCATTCACGCGCATGTGACTGTGCTAGCTTACAAAATAGCCTGCATCACATGTGCAGTGCATGAATGCATGAATGAATGTTTATGTAAATCTTTGCCATATTTCTACCCCTGAGTCACTTATTCTTAAGAGAATAACAATTCAACCAGGGAGCATATCTGACATTCAGTTGTCAGAACTATTATTCCCTGTTGAAACATTATACTTTAAGTACTTCATTAACTGGAAGAAGTGACAAACCACAGACTCATCTAGTCATGAGTAACATGATGTGCCACAGTTTTGTTTGTGAGGAAACGATTTTTTTTTGTAAAGATTAGAAGAAATTTAAATACAGTTATATTTTCAATGAAGTAAATGCATAGTTCTGCAAATAATTAACTTTGTAGATGTCATCATTTGTACATCTTCAGGTTTATATCATATATAATCATATTCCAAGAAAAATGTCACAAATACAACTGGTTAGGATTCTAATAAAGAAATGTCTTATTTTTAAATTAAGCAGGACTGTTCACTGCCCGTACTGTGACAGCTGCCTGCTTCGAAACTAAAGTCTGGGTGTAAACACAACTCAAATAACCCTGTTTGGGTTTCTCTCATGAGCAGGTGCAAGGATCACTGTCAAGTCCTGCAGCCTGCGTGTTAGAAAACTGTGGACTGAAGCAAAACCCAAACCAAACAAGCCAGTTTGATTTTTGATGGAAGAGTAAGAGAGAAAAAAAAGCTTCTGTCTCAAGGCAGAGGCGGAGATAAACTCACTTTTAGTCGCTTATAAGGCTCACTTACACTTCCTATAATGCATCAAAGGCGTTACACTACCTGACAACATTATAAAGCAGTGATTTTTCAGACTTGACAATGGTTCGTACAACTGTTATACCCTGCAATCAGTACCACTTAAAATTTGTATTCTGAAATAAATCTACACGTTTTTCATTTGTCATATCAGAGTAAAATGTTACTGAATATTAAGTATTGTTCAGCTGAGTGCTGATTTCACAGGAAGTATGTCCCCGACTGTACTGTAATTACAAAACTCACAGTGAGTGTTCTTAAGCTGTTTTTTTTTCTTTTATATATTATGACAGAGAAAAGCTGCCAAAGAAAAAAAATCATAGTTTATTCAGCTCTGTACTGTAATCTTGAATTACAGATCAAGTTAAGTAGAGTGATTGAAGTATTTAGTATTTGTAGGTTAAAAGTATACATTAGACATTATTTATATAATCACATTCGGCTTCAAAACCGTTTACCTATTATTTTACTTCCTTATGTTTAATGTTAGATTGTCATATCTGCTGCATTACAATTATTATCTTAGTTTGCAGCATTCCTCACACATATGTGTGCATGTTTTGTTTTTTTATATCACTCCAGGAAAACAACACATAGGTTTACTTCACACTCGCACCAGCCCTCCAGGTTTGTGGTGGGAGGGGGAGGTGTTGATATATTATTCATTTGTTGTTGCACATAAATGATTGTATATTAGTTTTAAATCAATAAGAGAGCTGGAGACAGATCAGGAAATATTTAGTTGGTGGACTGGAGGAAATCTTGAGAGGGCCCTCACAATGAATAAATGTCTGCCTATATTAATGAAATGTTACATGAAATAATTCAACAAACCAAGCTAGATTGATATAAATTGCATTAGTGGATTGTTTATAATCTATATAATAATGTAATTAGAATTAAGCTTTAAACCTACATGGCCATACAACTGGAGATAGCCTGCTACATACACACATTCTGTCTTCTGTCCTTTCAACCCCCCAAAGCTACAGGAGTGGAAACCCTAATCTTTGGCTCCATCAATATTTTGCACACAGTACTGATCTTTGTCTTTGTATGAAAGACAAAGCACAGCGTGTACTGCTCTCTCCTTTGGGGGACTTGTAGGAAATTAACTGCTGCTACTCTCAGCTGGATCATCTTTTCCTTCATAATCATTTACTGAATGTTCCCCTTCCCTGTCTCCGAGTCCTTTTTGTCACCTTCTCTTTGTCTGTGCGTACTCAAGTGTTTGCTAATTTGCATCTTTGCAAACATATGGGTATACTGTATGTAAGGTGTCTGGTAATACAACTACACCTGCTCTCATTTCTCTATTCTTACCTCATTGACAACATAAAATACCCAAAGCAGCCATGTTAAAACTACTGCTGCTTGTTCTTTTTTTTTTCCAATAAGAAATAAGTGTTAAATTCTACCTGTGCCTAACACACGGCACCCATGTTTCCTTTATGCTGATGACCACCCAGATTGCCTACAGTACTTCAGTCACATGACAGAGGTAATCCAGTTTGTGACTGAATCAGCTCCTAAGCCCTCACAGTGCAGATTAGCACAGGAAAAGTACAGAGTAGGAGACTCTATAAGTACAAGGGCTTTCCCTGCTTCCTGTAGCTTCAACCGTGCCTCACTATAGCGCCATCTGCTACTGCTGTACCTTGACCTGGGTTACCCCGGAGGGACCTCATTGGCTTTGTAGTAATAGAAAAAAGTTTTTTATTGTCAAATGAAGATGTGAAAGACCTGGAGAGGATAGCATTAACTTGCCATAACAAAGAATTTCATGAAGTAACTTCATAAGGGAGAAAGACAGTTTTTTTCAACCATGTGAATTGTAACTTTCTTTTGACATCAGGTCTAAGGTGGAAATCGAGCTGGGTACGTAGAGTGAGCGCAGAAAGGAGAATGACTTCTTCCTGAGTATGATGAAGTGAAATCATTCTACAAAACAAAAAAAAGTAGACTTCAAAAAGAAGCTCCGTAATTTCAGTGTTTACCGTGTTCAGATAGAAATAACGACTTTTAAGCTAAGATAGTCTGTAGTTAATTTTAGCACTGAGCTCACTCCACTGACCATAGGTTTAAAATTTTGTATTTTAAGAAAAGATCAAATAAGATCCCCAGGAAATAAATTAGGAATCACAGCAGGACAAGAAATAAACCAGAGAGGTCTGTAAGAATAAAGTACATCCGAATAACTATATATCAAATTTAGAAAGACCTGTGCACATAAATGTCCAAGATTGCAGTTTTCTCATATTACACAGTAAATATGACGCATAGACACTTTTTCAGTAAATAGTAACACGTTTGTATAATACATATAGTAATTCTTAGTATCAGTAATTCTTATCTAAATATTGAATTTAATATTCAAGACAATATTATAACAGACAGTGCCATTCTCAGAGCTAAAATACAAAAAGATGCTCAACACACTGCTGCTGGGTGCTTTTTCTTTTGTGCCCTTGGTGTCTAATAACAGCACATGTGCCTCCATGCCACTGAGCACTCAGAAAGCATGACCACACCACCACGGCATGTAAAACTACACGAGGCAAATGTTGCCGTGGACGAGCCCTAGATATCTCCCTTTTCTGAAACTCACATGGCTTGCATGTTAAAAATAGAGCATCCATCTTGTCTTGTGCCCACCAATGTGCATAATTATGAGTCTTTGTGCTCTTTACATGCATGGCCAGAGATCCCATTACCTCCATGGAAACAATAAAGGGTTATGAGAAGGCGTCCACGGTAACCCGGTCTCCCTGGTAAAATGAATGTCTGTTGCTCATATCCTCTAATAATGGGATATATTTGTAAGCCGCCTTTTCATGCCACTGCTTATTGTCCCTAAAGAGTGAGAGAGTGACTCACCTTATTCCCTAAAGTGGGACTGATACGCTGATTTAACGCTGCATTTCAGCGTTGGTGTAAGTTCAAAGTCTCAAAGCGTTTGCATGGGATAATGAATATGCAGGAGATCCACAGCGTCGTCATGTATGTTGTTTTAACTGTATTTACTTTATTGACTGCCTCTGTCTCTCTTATTTTGTGCCTGTGTGTGTATCGAATTATTTATTTATTAGACTACATTAATTTCACATATACAGCACACAGAGTCTGTTTCTTCCAATGTATATTTGATCCACCAATTGAATCTAGGGTCATTTATGTGTATCAGGATATTTCTGTGGACAGTTAAGAAGAAAGATGTTTCTTGAGATAGTTGAGAAGATCAATACCACTCTCTTATGTCTGTCCACTGAATATCAAGCTACAACCAGCCCCTGGTTTTCTTAGCTTCGCAGAAAGGGTGGAAACAAGAAGTCAGGGTTTAGCTGTTTCCCACTTGGAAACACTAACTAACTGGTTGCTGGCTGTAGCTTCATATTTAGCACATAGGCATAAGAGTGAGAGACCTTCTCTTCTAACACTTCAAGAGTGATTTCCTGTTTATTTTGGTGTTTCACGTTGGAAGAAAAAATGATTGTTGTCAATATGCCAGCGTGGCAGCTGTGAACATAAAATCAGTACTGGAGAAACTAATTGTTCTAAAACCTGCCATCAGCGTTTAGGTATCATTACAAAATATCCAACTTGTTCTTCAAGTACTAGAATAAATTGTAAAGTGCCATAAGAGCACCGGTGTAAATTTAAAAATGTTGGGCATAGTGACATATTCTGATAAATTATAAACATTACAGTGTTAATAATGACGATTTAAGGTAAAACCTTCTAATTTTGAAAGGCCATAACTCTTGCACCAAAAACTCAATTGACCTTGGAACTTGCAACATTGGGTAGCTTGAAGCACTACTTACAAATCACACTGATGGATATGGATCAGTGCAATGGATAAACTATAATTTAATGTCACTTTAAAAAAAAAATTCAAACACCAGTGGTGCGATTTTGATTGAAATGAAAGAATGATGCCTTTTGGCACTCTGTTGTAACTGGGCTGACCGTGATTATTAAAGGCTACTTTCTGATCCTGTGAAAGGTGCTGCACTACGACTTGTTTTGGACATTTAGAATCATCTGTTTATTGCCGAGTAGTTTTTCACATATGAGGTATTTTCCTTGGTGTATTAAGAAAAATATGAATGAAGATGAAAGCAAGTCAAGTTCTGCAAGTCAAGAATTATAAATAGAAAAAAGAAAAGCAATAATACTGTGAACAAAAAAATATTCTTAAGGCAATAAAAGCCAATATGACCACTGTTTTAATGAAAGAGCTGTACAGTTGTGTAACATATTGTCCGGAAAATGTGCAAAGGTTCACAATATTAAGTGAAATAAAATAGTAGTAGTAGTAGAAGTAAAGATGATCTTGTCACTGATTTCACTCTCTTTTGCTCGGCAGGAGAATCACTGTCGCAGGATTAAGATCCTGGGCGACTGTTACTACTGTGTGTCAGGACTGACCCAACCCAAGACTGACCACGCTCACTGTTGTGTAGAGATGGGTCTGGATATGATTGACACCATAACGTGAGTAACAGTAGTAGCAATATTACATACACAAATTTACATCCAACCATCATCCCTTTAATCTTTATTTTATTCTTAACATGCTGTTTAGCCGAGTCCTCGTTGAGAGATTTCCTTGAAACTGCAGCCTGATTAGCCATGTGTGCTTTTTCTAACACTCAACAACTGAGACAAAAGGCTTTACTGATGAAAATATGCCTTTTTTCTGAGCTTAAAAGAGCTTGTTTTTCATGCATGCCAAATAAAATAATATATAAAATAGTATATAAATATAAAATAATTCTGGAAGTTGGAAAAGAATGACCAAAAGAAAGTGAGAGATTGAGATGAAATTAAATGAGATTAAATCCCTTTTATGACTTGACTGGAAGCCTGTTAATTTAAGTTTTGTTCTTAAACGTTTTCCTCACCACTGATTATAAACATACATATAAATGCTCAACTTAGCTTAGTCTTTTTTTGTTCTATTTTGGTATGTTAGAGCAAAGCGGAGCATTTTTTAACAGTGTTCTTGACAGATATAGCCATATCTACAGTATTTACAAAGAATGAGGTTACAGGTTATTTTATACTATTCCGAATTTAGGATGTGTGCATCACCTGTATCTCACCCCAATAAGGATACATAAAGATGATATATTCTATTTTTACATATACACATATTCTCAAATGTTATACCAACAATGTTGCTATGTTAACATAACACTGACGATTTTCTTTGAGGGATGATTTGTGCATAAACACACACTGAACCGTTCAATATTATGTATAAACTTCAATTTGTTATAAACAGCATTCTTAGTTTTACTTACATAGCTAACATAGTTATATTTTATTCAATAACCGTACAGTGCTAATGCACAGTTATGCACACTGTAATGCCCTGTTAATGTCATATTGTGTCCCATGTTTGTTCGTCTTCTCTGCTGTCTTTTTATGCTCTGCCTAATTATAGACAAACACTATAGTGTAGATACAGATATAGATTTGATCGCACATCCTCACTCCAACACCATATATGTTCTACCCCTGCAGGTCAGTAGCAGAAGCCACAGAAGTCAACCTTAACATGCGCGTGGGCTTGCATACAGGTCGGGTGTTGTGTGGAGTGTTGGGCCTCAGGAAATGGCAATATGATGTGTGGTCCAATGATGTGACCCTAGCCAATGTGATGGAGGCTGGAGGACTACCTGGGTCAGTACTGGACATTTTTACATGAATACCAACCTCAACAGCTTTGGACTCTATTTCTATTTTACTGTTTTATTTATGTTATGGTGCTTGGAGAAATAATATCTGATTATGTGATCTGTAATTGAGGTGATATTGCCCTACATATTTTTTAAATCAAGGGTCTGTATTAACTGATTATGTGATCTGTAATTGAGGTAATATTGCCCTACATATTAAAAGACTTAAGAGTATAAGCAGAAGGGCCTTTCTGCAGCACATCAAAGTGACTCTTTTTTATATTTATTTATTACTCTTACAAAATGCCAGCAGGAACAGGATGTCAGACCTTATTTTAACAGTCTCCTGTAACACTCTTCTGCAGATGACCTGCTCAGAACTGTTTGTGCCAAATGCACCTAACTGCTGCAGCAGCAGTGGCTATGAGACGACTTGTGCTGTGTATTATTCTGTCCCTGTCTGTCCCTGCGTTCCACAGCAAAGTCCACATCACCAGATCTACGCTGGAGTGCCTAAATGGAGATTATGAGGTGGAGCCTGGAAACGGACATGAAAGGAACGCCTTCCTCCAAAAACATGAAATTGAAACCTTCTTTATAGTGCCATCTCACCGACGGAAGGTATTGTATTGTGATTCTGTGCTGAGGAATGTATAGTTTCTGTAAGCCTTTAGCAGAAGAACATGCTTAACATGACAGCATTGGCTGTAACCACAGATTACACTTTTACAATTACATTAGGCGTTAGCCGCAGTTGACATTGTGTACAGTACTGTACACATTAGGAAAGCTTTTGCAGGTCGTATGCTAATCCATATTAACCTGGACTACTGTACGTGGTAAGTCAGAGTAGGCTAAGTTGAAAAAAGCAGCCTTATCTTGACCAGTCTGTGCCAAGATCTATAATAAAAGCATCGTTCAAATAGAAAAATACTGTTGACCAAAGCATCCAGCATCGTATGATGGAGCTCTCACACATTTGTTGTTGAGCTGATCTCACTTCCAGGCTGTAATGGATTGGACTGGGGCTTTAAAGAATAAGAAAACAGCCAGTGGCATCTATCATCTCAAATCTGCACAGACCGACAAACTTAGAGAGATACGTGTGTGTGTCAGTGCATACACATTAACACGCACATCTCCAACAGATGTGCCACAAGCAGCTGGAGAGGGAATTTCAGTCTTGTCTCTGTATTACTCCCTCAAGCTTTCTCTCCTCTCCTCTCCTCTCCTCTCCTCTCCTCTCCTCTCCTCTCCTCACTTCTCCTCCCATCTACCTCTCCCTTCCCTCATTATTCTCTTGCAGCAGGTTTCATGTTATGCAAGATAAGGCTTGCACGTAGGTTACATGGGTCCTTATGTGAACCTGTAACATCCCAGTTGCGTGTTTTCTTTTTTCTTTTTTTTCTTTGAAATGCGGGAGACTTCTGCTAATCCTCTTAATGGAGCTGATGGTTAAACTTCATCAAAGACATGGCTCAGAGAAGATGTGCCCTGACTAAGCTGTGTTGTATAGGCTTCTACTCATTTTGTTATTGTGCCTTTAATTACTCCTGCTAAGGGACGCACTTCAAACTTTGTTTATCGAACAAAGCATATATTTCTTCTATTTCTACAAAAGAAAATTCCTCAAACTCTTTAACGTATGCTTAAACTTTATTGCTCTTTTTAAAATAGTGAGAATGAAAATGAGAGCAGCGAAATCCTAAAACTATTAAAAATCACCTAAGGGATTAACCATATTTTAACCACTTTCTCACTTCCTGAGCCTGATAATAATGATTGCATGCGTGTGTGTGCATGAGCATGCTATCCAATGCCTGTGCATGATTTCTAGACCCTTACATAATATATATTACTGTGTGGGGTATCATGACTAAATCCTTGTTCCCGTTTCTTATCTGGTGACAGATATTCCCAGGATTGATTCTTTCGGATATAAAGCCCGCCAAAAAGATGAAGTTCAAAACTGTGTGCTACTTACTAGTGCAGCTTATGCACTGCAGGAAGATGTTCAAGGCTGAGATTCCCTTCTCCAATGTCATGAACTGCGAGGACGGTGATAAGGTATAAACTCTAAGTGTCTGTGTTGACGTTTCTGTGTTTGTTCGTACTGTGATTTACATAAATTGAGACGAAAAAAAAATGCAGTCTGAATGTCTAGAGTTTTCTTAATGGTTAAAAAAAAATGTTTGTTTGAATTTCTAAATGCCAAGAAATGTGGCCTGATCTCTTTATTTAATACATCCCAAATCTTAATTGTCTTTTAAGAATTACAGTTGAAGTTAACACTACCTTAGCAACGATATCTTTCCTTCTGAGAACGGTACAGCACTTAGGAGGTATTTTGGGCCTGGGTATTTTGTAAGAAAGACACTTCAGGTCAAGCTTCAACTTTTCAATGTGCTTAAACTTGCCTGTTCTACAATGCAGATTATATAGGCTTAAGTTGAGTTGTGGAGGCAAACATTAGAGGGGCAGTAATGTGCGTTCGCGGATGCATTCATGGTTTAATGTGAACTCCTGGGCATACAGTAGATATTAGCTTGTGCAAGCGATGCTCCCGTATCAATAGCTGTTACACACATGGCTGTTATTTATCACTTTATCATTCCACATTGCACTCTTGCTGTGATATTTGTTCATCTAAAGTCCAATAGTGTCGTTTGATTGCGCTCAAGAAATCATCTAATAACGTGCAATGGGTAGTTACCCTTCCACAGATATCTCTATTGTGAACAGAATTAGATCCGCAACTCTTAATCGATCAGTTATCCGTTTTAAGTAATTTCTTTTAACAGTCATTGGTTTCACCCTTTGAATTGTGATGTTATAGTTACCTGCATATTTTTGGGCTTTGGACCAAACAAGAGCAGTTTGGAGGTGTCCCCTTGGGGCTTTAGAAGTTTGGACACTATTTTCTGTTTTTTGTTTTTGTTTTTTTATATATATAGATAAATGATTAATCAGAAAAAGATAGACTGTCTGACAGTTGACTCTGTATTTATCAAGCAGGAGACGTCCGCACACATCAACTAGTTGAAAATCATGACACCCAGTATTCACACTTGAAATGATTCCAGGTCATTCAAAAGGCTTTACAAACTTGTTGGTGAAACTGTGCGTCTTACTCAGTGAATAAATATATTTCACAGGCCGTATACTTTATCATAAGAAGATAGGGAGTGACGGTAAGTGATGATCCTGTCAGTTATAATGACCTCAGCATGTTGCTCCTGCCAGAGACCAACATACCATTTGCCCTGCATACACTGTCAGTGACACTGGCAATCTGGCCAAATGTCAAAGAGCTTACTTGACCTTGTGTGCCTGAAGAGAAATCCTGTGGCCTGGCAGCTGTACACTTCTCGAACCAGCTGTTTTAATCCAGATTTTCAGGTGTGTGTGTGTGTGTGTGTGTGTATGTGTGTGTGTGTGTGTGTGTATGTGTGTGTGTGTGAAGGAAGTAAATCTTATTGTGGGGACAAACATCTGATCACTGCATCACTCCCCCCCAAAAAATAGAGTGTAAGATCCTATGGTTAAGAGAGTTTGTTCATGTCTAATCCATATTCTCATGAGTATAGTAGTTCAGGTTTGTGTAACACATCCTGTTCTGTTTTTGGGATGGATTCACACCAGAACAGAGTGACATTTTGAAACATTAAGTACAAAAGCCTGATTAAACACCATTTTCCTGCTTTTATAATCCAGTGAATCCGGTAGATCTTTATCCAACACTACATGATCATGTTTCCTCTGAAATCCAATAATCAGGGGCATTACTGAATGGTAATTTCACATTCAGAGAGAAAAAAAAGACTAGATGGATGAAGAGAAGAGAAGAAAAGCAAGTAAGGTAGAAAAGATGAAGCAAGGACATGAAGAAGGAAGTAAGGAAGAATAGACAAAAGCAAGGATGAATGGAAGGAAGAAAGAAAGAAAGAAAGAAAGAAAGAAAGAAAGAAAGAAAGAAGCAGAGACGGATAGACAGAAGTGGGGAAGGAAAGAAAGACGTCAGGAAGGATATACCTACACAGGTAGGGAAAGGAAGAAGTGAGGAAGAATATATGGAAGGACCACAGAAAATAAGGAAGTAAAGAATATATGGGAGTGGGGAAGGAAAGAAGGAAGTGAGGAAGAATATGCACGAGCAGGGAAACAAGTAAGGAAGCATACAATGAAGAAGCAGAAAAAGAAAGAAGGAAGTATGGAAGAATATACTGAAGCAAGGAAGGAAGTAAAAAAGAATTTAAAGAAGTAAGGAGAGAAAACAGGAAGTAGGGAAGGAACAAAAAGAAGGGGTGAAGAAAAGGAAGAAACCAAGGAAGTCAGTGAGCTGTACACATTCATCGTGTCATGTAATGAACTCATGAACACTCTTAGCTCCCCTCCTGTGCCACTGAGCTACAGCATGCTCGCTTACATGTACACACACCCACCTGAACACACGCACACACACACACACACACACGAACATCCACTCCGCCATGTTAACTCTCTGGCTTTGCTCCAATGCCCAATGTTTTGCAAAGCTGCTCACTTTGGCTGCTGAAGACGCTCAGACACAGCAGGGTGCATTCAGTAATGAAGTTAAGTGTGAAGGCAATGTCCTAATTTGAAAGTATAATCAGCTGCCCGTGTTTATTGTTGACTCTTATTCACCCTTGTTCCTAATATGATAATATTCCAGTAGTGCAGAGAATACAGGGCGCTGCATTGCAGCTTATTTATCTCACTTTTGTTTTCCAAGTTCTACATTTTCAGCCAAGATTTTCTGTTTTCTTTTCTTTTTTTTTTGTATCCCACCAGCGGAGAGCCATGCGGACAGCTCCACAGAAGCTGAGGAATCGTTCTAACACAAACCAGGCTAATCTGATCCAGAGCAGTCCAAGAACCCGGGTCAATCGCTACATCGGCCGGTTGATCGAGGCCCGCCAGACCGAGTCAGACACAGCAGACCTCAACTTCCTCACACTCATGTATAAGTGCTCTGAGCGCGAGCAGAGGGTGAGGGACTTTGCAAACACATACTGTACCCGTGCAGTGAGATAAATGGATGTTGTTACTCACTCTTGCCTGCTCTCTGGCATAACATAGTACCACCAGGTTCCTGATGAGTACTTCACCAGCGCAGTGGTCCTCTCTCTGATCCTAGCTGCCTTGTTTGGCCTTGTCTATCTTCTCATCATACCACAGTATGTACTGCAAATTCTGTTTTTCTATATTTTCTTTTTAATTAACTTATTTTTTTAAACTAACTCTGCCATCTTCCTCTTTCCTTTTTTCCCCCCACTCAGGGGCACAGTGGTACTAGTCCTTCTGGTCTTCTGCATCTGTTTCCTAGTAGCTTGTATCATGTACCTGCATATCACTAGAATACAGGTAAATCTCCCCTAAAACTTCTTCCTTTGCCCATTCACTTTTTATTCATGCGTCATCTTTTACTACTGCTAGATCAGTCCTCTCTGATCTAATGCTCAACAGAGGAACTTTCTTCATTAATTTTTCTTTCTGATATGATTCTTTTTTTTTTTGCTGACTAAAAAGAAATATGTAAATGTATTTTATAAAGCCTTGTAATAACGATTCAGTATTCATTGGTTTCAAGATTACTTTTTAAACCCCCTATTCTGTATATAAATTCAGGTGGCTAGCCTATTCATTTCAGCTTTTGTTGAGTTTGATGGGTGACCTTAAATTAGTTTTTTTTTTACACATAGTGGCTTTTATAGGTCCCTCTCTTTCTCTTTCTCTTCTTTACTCACTCACTTATTTGCCGCATGCTATCCGAATATCTGTCTTTTATCCTCACATTCTTACAGCTACTAATACACTATCCCATTAACACATATAGTAGCATGTTGTTTTTTTATTCATCACATCAGTTAATGTTCCTCGTTCTGTTTCCTTCATCTAACTTTGTCTTTTATTTTTGTTTCTCAGTGTTTTCCAGGGTGCCTGAACATTCAGATTCGCACTGCTCTCTGTATTCTCATAGTGCTCTTAATCTACGCTGTGGCCCAGGCCTGTGTGGTAAGTGGGGAAAAGCAACCCTAAAAATGTCATCCGCCAACTTAATGGCCGACCAGAAAGAGAAAAATGTCACCATGTTTTTGAGCTGTAATTGTAGTTCCCCTTCAGGTTTCAAGGGGTGTGTTTGAATGCTGCAATGTGCCAGTGCCAGTGTGTTATTGTTACAGTTTTCATAAATATTGTATCAGCTAATGATTTAGTAAATTAGGAAACCAAAAAAGAATAAAATTGTAACTACACACAGGTGTTTTAATCATGTTGACATTTGTAATTTCTATTCTGAAAACATCCAAAGACGGAACCATAGTCCACCTCCTAGTTTATTTGTTATGGATATATATAAAACAGTTTATATGTTATTTACAATGGTGGCTAAAACAGCTACGAACTCTTCTCTCCTTTAATATCAACATGTGTTCTTGTCTGACTCTGTCAGGTGGGCTGTATGCCCTGGTTGTGGGGTAGTGCCAAGAACAACAGCTCCATCGTCATCATTGATTTGGACAGTGGCGCCAACCACACCATGGAGGAGCTGCCTTGTGATGGTGCCCGTTACGCCTTTCTGTCCTGTGTGGTGGGCACACTCACTCTGGCACTTTTCCTGCGGGTCTCCTGGCTGCCAAAGATGGCGCTAATGCTCCTTCTGGGGGTGCTCTATGTCACCGTGTTGGAGCTCAGCGGCTTTCGCAAGACCGCAGGGTGAAGTTCACAGCACAGCATGACCACAAACAGCACACACACACACACACAATCATGCAAAACACTTCAGCTTGTTTGCACTTTTTTTTCTTTTTTTTTTCTGTCATTTCCTGGAGTTACATGACAACAACACACACATCCAACACACACATCCCATCAGAGTGAACTACTTATGAGTGTGAGTCATTCAAGTGTCAGAGGCTGTGAATGAGTATTTGTTTGATCTGGAGAGGGAACAGATAAAACCAGGAGTTTCGAAGAACATTTGCAGTACGTGTGCTGCGATACGTGCGTGTGGAGGAGTCTTTGCTTGTCTGTAGCCCACACACTCTTTCATTTACCACCCTTTGATGCAGCACATGTGCTCATTAGTTCCAAATCAGAAGCCTGAAAGGACAATGTGGGCTGGATGATGGGAGTGCGTTAGCTGTTTCAACCCAGTACCGAGGGGCCTGGCCAATTTTATTGGAGCTCAGATCAAGAATGTGGCCCTGATGAAGTGATTACATTGAATTTGTCAAGCTTATTAAGACAAAGATCTCTTTTGCAGAAACTCATTTTGTCTAAACCCAGTCATGATTCGGTAAATAATAATAATATTGTAGGGTCCAAAATTTCAAGCATATGTAAGCTCTTTCATTTCTACGTTTTCCTTAATTTAATGGGTTTTTATATTTGTTTTTGTCATCAATTCAGTAAAACTTAACTCCTGATTGCTGTCCACACTGTGGGGGGTCCATTCAACCCTCATGTGTAGGTTTCTGTGTGGTCCAGTCCAGTTGCTGACTTGTGTGTCGGTCTCTTCCACAGTGGGGGGTCCTTCCACATCCGGGGCTATGAGCCCATCCTGTCTCTGTTGCTCTTTGTCAGTGCACTGGCCCTCCACTCCAGACAACTTGACCTCAAACTACGTTTGGACTTCCTATGGGCTGTGCAGGTCAGGAAGTGTGTGTGTGTGTGTGTGTGTGTCAGAGTGTGCGTGCATGTGAAAGAGGCTTTTGGATGTTGAGAGGCTTAAATCCTATTATTATAACATAGGTTTTAATAGAAGTGTACTGTAGAAATGCTGCCATTTCAGCTTTGATGTATAAACTGTTGGGTTATGTATGGAGGATTTGTATTTATAAGCTGCAGCTGCCTGTTTGGGAAGGTTAAGAAGCTTGTTTTGGCTCGTTTTTTTTTTTTTTTTGGCGCCAGGAGTATAAGAAAGGACTATTGTGCACAGTAGGACTGAAGTGTTGAAGCTGAATTCAAGCAACCTAATCATTTAACTAGCATCATTTGCCTTGTAATGCACTCAAGACCATTATAAATTTGAATATGAGCTATACAGTCCATGTTGTAAGGCTCATAAGGTTTTTTACTGACCCCATGTGGTGAAAATGGGGGGCAAGCTTCAGTCCTCATGGCTGTATCTGTGTATTTTGTGTGTGCTGTCAGGCGGAAGAAGAAAGGGACGGCATGGAGAAAGTCAAGCTGGACAACAGGAGGATTCTCTTCAATCTTCTGCCTGCACACGTGGCTCAACACTTCCTAATGTCGAACCCCAGGAACATGGTGAGCCTCGCTAATAGACAGGCAGACAGACAGACAGACAAACAGGTAGATAAACAGACAAAAAAAATCATCAGAAGACATCATAGGACATATTTTATACTCTTTTACTGTGTTCTTCCTTTTGGGTCATTAGGATCTATACTATCAGTCGTACGCACAAGTCGGTGTCCTGTTTGCCTCGATCCCCAACTTCAATGATTTCTACATCGAGCTGGATGGCAACAACATGGGAGTGGAGTGCCTGAGACTGTTGAATGAGATCATCGCTGACTTTGATGAGGTGCGAAGTGATTTATTTTTTTTTTCTTCTTGACTTTGAACATAAACCTCTAGGAGATTTGAACTGCGCTGCATCGTGCATTTATTTGAATGTTTGTTTTGCAGCTCATGGACAAGGAGTGCTACAAAGACATAGAGAAGATCAAAACTATTGGCAGCACATACATGGCAGCTGTGGGCCTCGTACCTACCGTTGGTACCAAGGTGACATGTCATTTTCGTGTGTGTTTGCGCATGTATATAAGACAATGTGAAGGATCATTTTATACACAGATACTAACTGCTTGATTTACTTCCTCTCTGTAGGCCAAAAAATCTGTTTACGACCATCTGAGCACAATAGCAGACTATGCCATTGAGATGTTTGACGTTTTGGATGAAATCAACTATCAGTCGTATAATGAGTTTGTCTTGAGAGTGGGTACGTCCAGCCTTTTATTAAACTATGACTTCAGTTCAACTTTGTTTGGTATTTGTTTACTATTTGAATATTTCCTGTTTGTTTTATATTTTTCTTTTTGCACAGGTATTAATGTGGGTCCAGTGGTTGCAGGGGTGATTGGGGCAAGGCGACCTCAGTATGACATCTGGGGGAACACAGTCAATGTGGCCAGCAGAATGGACAGCACTGGAGTACCAGGGAAGATACAGGTATTCAACTCACCATAAATTATAATACGTATTTAAATATAATTCTATCATTATAGGAAAAACTTGCAAACTGCAAACTGCAATTGTAAAGGTGAAATTTTAATATCATAAAAACGCAAAACTAATAATAAAAAAACAAACCAAAAAAAATGGTTGGTTGTTTCTATTTGCCCTGTGATCAGCTGGCGACTTATCCAAGTTTACCCCGCCTCTCTCCCAAAGTCAGCTGGTATAGGCTCTAGCACCCCTGTGACCATGCTAAGGAAAAGCGGTTCCAGAAAATAGATGTATGAACGTTATCTAAATTAAAGTGCTGTGTCTTCCCGGAGGCATCAAAGTACCACCTACAGACAACCAAGTTCTGTGAATTGACCTTTTTCAGTGTAGGAAGCAGCATTTCGCGTACCACTAACCTGCTATCTTTGATCACTAAGATGCCTTTTTGACAATTTCCTCTTTGCTTTGGCAGCAATACAGCCACCACAGCTAATATCCCATTTATCTATTTATTGCTTCTTTTTTTTTTTTTACAGAGGTGGGCAACTAGAAGATGAACTAGGGCCTCATGTTTGATATATTTTGTAAAATATTCAGTGTTAATATGTTAAATACATAGTTTGAGGCATAGTAGATAGAGTATAAGTAAAACAATTTTAACACTGACATAATATCTACATTATATGTTGTATTTTAATTTTGGAATGAATTTTGTTGACGTTTTCTTTCCTACAGCTATTTTTATAAGAGTTTTGTTTTTATGATACAGGTGACCGAAGAGGTCTATCGCCTGCTGAATACCAACTATGACCTGGTGTGCCGTGGGAAAGTCAGTGTTAAGGGTAAAGGTGAGATGCTGACCTATTTCCTAGAAGGGAAAGTTCAGGGTGTGGGCACTGTTACCACTTCTTCAGTGATGCGCTCAGCCAGCCTTGCTCGCCGGATCCACTCCTGTGGCAAGACTAGCGTCCCGACCAATCTGGGCAGCATCTCCTCCGGCGCCAGCCTGACTGCTTTTTCCAGCATGGGCAGCAACATGCAGATGAACACCGCAAACAGCAGCAACAGCCAAGCAATATGCCTGCCCTCACCCAGCGTGCCTGCAGTGGGTGAGGAAGATGAGGAGGACTTAGATGTGACAGGGATTCAGGTTGAGGCAGTTGCAGATGTAGCAGTGTAGGACAAAAAGACTGCACAGTTCAAGTTGAATGAAAAGAGGAAAGAAAACCCTGGTTGGAGGCCTAAAGAAGACAGGGCTGTCCAGGTATTTCCTAGAAATCCTGAGCTACTGGCACAACCCAGAAAAAGCTCATTCAGGATATGAACATCCGGAGAAATGACATAGTAATACAGACAATCATACTTGCTTTTAGGGATTTTTAACTGCTTGCCACTGTTGGAAAAACAAATGTGGAGTAAGGAAGAAAGAAACCCGGAATCTCAAATCCTCTTTTAACATCTCTATACCAGATGACTGGATTTGTGGTGTTGCTGGGTTCTCTCAGATCCAGGTATAATGTGTATCTTTGTTTTGTATGTAGTACATATTCCATGTACAAGGGATATGCGCATCGATATCCAGAAAAAGACTGATTATGCTATTGCTTTTGCACTGTCTTTCTGATTATGCCAAGGATACATTGCGTTATTTACAGTGTAAAAATGGTATTGGTTCTTTTTTTGGTGTATGTAAGCATGCATGTGTGTACTTGTGAGTGTGTGTACGCATGTGTGGTTAATTCTGAATTGTAACGAAACAGCACAAAATACTTTTTTTTATACTTGGAGCTCACTGGATGAAATAGGCTTTTTTTTTTTTAGACATATTTACAGTTAATAGTGCATGACTTTTTAAGAGTTGACAGCCATAGTTAACGATACTCCTGTTGAAAGAAAACCAAAGTATTGAGCTTTCCATAGATCCTAAGTTTTATCGCTAATATTGTCTCACCATACAACAAGGCACAAGAGAAAATGTTACAGTAGGTTAAACATATTTGGCATTTGGAGCTCTTGGGCGTCATCGGTAGACTTTTTGAATGTCGGAGAGAGAAAATAAGCGTTTTCTGAATACTTTCTTACATTGACCTAATTCACAACAGATGAATATAATGTGGCATGTGTTAAGTCTACACGTACAGATTGGTGTGGCTTTGACACCGAAGAGGCAGTAAAGGTCAATGAAAGGAGCAATGTGTAGACCTCAAGCAGCAGTTCTACTGAGTTGGATGTGTGCTGCTATGGAAACTAGTCAATGCCAAAACTGGACCATTCACAAACCTCGATCAACATCACATAGAAGACCAGTATGCGCATACATCACGTAAGCATATAGAATAAGCACACGGGTTCTACAAATGCATGATTTAGCCTTTTTTCAAATCCTCCACTTAACATGGATACATTTTTTTTCGAGGCCACAGAAACTTTGGTGCAGTGTCTGGCTAATGTCGTCTTTTTCAGGCATACATTGCTGTACTCCAGCTTCTTTTCGCTCTATATTTAAGCTATATATTTTGAGTTTCCCTCAAAAAGTACAAGCTTTAGCACGTCTCTCAGATACAGTCTCAGGCATGTGAGGCACTTCAGATATGTTTATAGCCTATATCTTTATCATCGTAGGACTTTCACTTGATCTGCAGAAGTGTAAATAAATCATGTTTCAAGTTTTTGCCTTACTCAATAAGCTTACAGTGATTGCAACCTGCCTTTTTAGATATATTCACTTTGATATGCAGATCATACTTTTTTTGTAAATAGCCAAAAGCTGTAAACTATGTTGTATCTTGTACAGTGTAAAGTTGGGTTATTGAATATTTTATAATAAAGACAATATTGGTGTATAAAATATTAAACGAGTATGGCTATATATGTCAATAACACATATGTACAAATGTTTGGGATTGTGGTTAGGGTGCAAATGAGGATCTTTGTGTTGATTTTTAGGTATGAGCCATATGAGGATTTTCAATCTGAAACACAATATTTACACTTTGTCCTCCAAACCTCAAACATAGCATGCAGCACAGCGATCAGCGGGTAACAAATATAGCTTTTTATGTGCCGTTTTCCCTGTTAGTTCCACTCAATAAAATTTCACCTCTCACACCTTAGTTTATGGCTCTTAAAATAAACAGCTTTCACTTTGCACAGCAGAATATGGCAGACAATGACAGATTTATTATGCCAATCAGTGTCCTTTCACAACACACAGCCAGATGAACGTCACTATGTCCCAAACACTGAGTGGGCGCCAAAAATTGTTTTCCTAACGCTGGTGTAGAATTTGCCTGGGGTTTACTCAGTGTAACAGTTAAGTCAACAAATGCCTGGCTTGCTTCACCATTTTCAGCAAAGAACAGCCTTGAAATAAGTTTTTGCTTTGGAATGAAATACAAAAAAATTCTAGTCAGTTATTAATCATTTGAGATGTATTGTAATGTTCTTGTACTCTGAAGGAGTTCTTACTTTACAGAAACAGCAAAACAAAAACAAGTGAAGCTGAAGTTATCACAGTCATGGTAAAGTTCCCGGACTCCAAGTTGACATTAAGCAATGAAGGGATTTACAAATCCAAGGTAAACACAAAAAATACTCCCCCGGGTGCCATCAAGGGTAAAAGGGGTCATGAATGAATTAGGAATTGGGGAATTATTAATAGTTACCTTTCATTACATTACATTTCAAGAATAATAGACATTTTTGATAATGTTTCGTTTAATCTGTCATTTTATAATAATTTCTAAGGAAGTCTGGAAAAACTGGAAACAATTATGTAATTTGGAACAAATTTCTGTTAGTTCACAAGCAGTCGTTCATCTCCAGAGGAATTTCCCTTAAAGAACAGCTGAATTTATCTCCAGTAAATATTCATTTTTTGTTCACTTATTAGCAGAAACCTGAAAGATGTGCCCCGTTTTCTTGTAAACAAACAAAACAAATGTTTATATTCAGCGTTTTTCTCACCATTGTGTTTACCCTTGAGGTTTAACAAAGGTGTTGAATGTGTTTCCAGCCTCACAAAACATTTGAAAAGCCGATTCTTTGCCATATTTTAATATATGCAGTCTACTTCACTGGCTTTACCCACCACCAATTAACAGTCAGTGTAATACTGTTAAAGTGTCGGAATAATACAAACTAAATATATTATACTGTTTTCATTGACTAAATATTACTTCTTTTTACTCCATATGTAAAATGTGTAGTGTCCCTTTAAAACAAAGTGGTATCTTGCTTTGAAATATAAACAAATCAGATATATATTTCATACAACACACAGATTTGATTTTGTATAACCTTTGACTCAGATTACATTGCTTTCCTGACATCATGTGTCAGAAAGTACATCCACTTCCACCTGTCGTCTGTCTGTCGTTAAGCTTCCACACCTGATTTGAATGAGCAGCTAATGAAACCCTGAAATTGCAGGACCTTCACATATCAGGAAAGCTCAGTCATCCAGCTAAATGGACATTCAGCAGCAAAATGTAAGTTTTAATCCACTGTTCTTAAAAAAAAAATGCTAAAACTCATCATCAAATGGGCCTCTTGTGTTAATTCTGCTCTGTATGTAAACGATGGTACAGAGGCCACATCTGGAGCCCATACAGGAAGAGTCTGAGCAGGAAGATGAAATTGAAGGAAGCAAAACAGGAGAGGAGGAGGAAGAAGAGGAAGAAGAGGATTTTCAAGTAGGCGTAGAGACAAAGGAGGTTATGACAGCAGACGAAAGCGAAGAAGATGAAGTTCTGCTGAGGGTTCTGAGACCGAGGCGAATTTATCGTCCCCGCAGCCAAGTGAGTTTTCCTCGAATGCAGTCGACAAACAAACACCAGAAGGAAATGGATTCCTCTGTGTCAGAGCAGAGCTCGCATTCAGTGTATTTAAATGGTGAAGATACACTCCGACCTGTGCAGGCAAGGTTAGGAAAAGAGAAGAGATCTGTTAGTGATGAGCTGAGAATAAAGGTGAGTATCTTAGCACGTTTACATTCAGATGTAAAAATCTGACAATACATTTATTGTGATGCTCTATTGTGTTAAGCTCTCCAGGATCAAATGGAAAATACAACCACCATCTAAAGTACCAGTGCAGAAGACAACCAGGAAAAGGCAAAAGAAGGAGTTTCCAAGAGTGAGTGTATATTTTAAGAAAAGATGTTTAAACTTTTAGAAATTCAAATTATAAAATATCTTTATTTTTTACTAATGTCTTTTTTTCCAATAAGGAGCCGTTTCCTAAGTGGCTGGTGAACCTAATGTTCAACATTGAAGAGGCAACAACACACCAACTGCTGGTTGAGTAACACTCTTCAGACGGCTCACAAGGTGAACATGTTACCTGGTGATGACCTAGCTGGTGAAAACTGAATGTGGAACAAGTTCATCACGACTAACATGACATATTAAAGTTTGGCAGTACTGCGGAGTAGTGCACGTGAGCCACGGTGTGCACGTTATTATCAGTGAATAAACAAACATGAAAAAATCATAGTAACAAGGCTGACTCACTACATGATGAAAACATTTGTTCTGCTGGAGTCAATAAACTGTCATCATCACCCTGAACCCTTTTACCTTTCAGCGGCTCTTTGATTTGATTCCCAGTGTAAACTACTATGAGGCCAAAGCATTTTATTCAAGCACAGTCCCACACATGGAGGGTGGTGGTTTCATCTAACTTTAAAAGAGCAATAGGTGCAATAGGAGGAGAAAAAGAAAAGCTTTGGAATATTATACATACTTTGGGAAGTTATATGCATGGACTTGATATATGTCTTGTGATATATAACTACATGTAAAAACAGAAGAGAGAAGGTATTTATTTAGTGTAATGGAGTAAAAAGTACAACATTTTGTTTCTCACGTGTAACAAAATGTAAATTGATATAAAATGGAAGTAGTTAAGTAAAATATCTTAAATTTATAAAATTTTCAATATACCATACTCTTGACAGTTATACCAAAATCAGTATGTTTATCCAATCCAAAACTATTTAAAACTTCAAATAACTATCTAATACATGTATCCACACAGCCCATATGATCATAATGTGTTTTACATTGCTCTCTGAATGGCTGACTAGTAATGTATGACGGGTCACAGCTAAATATTCATCTCTATAAACATATCTATCTAAAATACTTGAGTAAACAATTGTGATTATTGGTCTTCACTGGTGAAGCATCATGACAGTATATGGAGTTTTTTTGTGGTTAAGCATGATACATTTTGAGTTGGTGGGTTGTGTTACAGTACATATGAGTCCTTTGTGTGGCTTTGGGTCATGTAGAGTACACACAAAGTGTTGCGTTTACACATATTGGAAGTCAAGGTATCTTGCATTTATATGGCGTACATATAGCTATAACAAATACTACACCAAAGAAACTATCCTATCCAGTTACTATCGTCTTTCTTGAGACAAACATGTTGTGATCCTAGCATAGAAATCCATAATGTTAGGGTTATGCAATGCTCAAGGTGAATGATCTTGTTTATTTGTCTGCCTGATAAGAGGAACCTTCACCAAAGAGACTAGAGGGACAAATAAGGTTTTAGATTGAAAACAGTGTCAAAGCAAAATCTGTCAGCATTACTTCACAAAATAAGTGTTGGCCAAGAACAATCACAGTCTGTTTTTAGTATCACCTGTCATTATCTTATAGCCTATAACTCCTTTGATTATGTCGTGTTACTTATTATGGATGTTTTTCAATTCTACTTCATTGAAACATTTCTTTAAAAAGCAGTATCTATGTCACTGTCATCATAACCTCAAAGATAAAGACACAGATCAGGTTCGGTTGTGCAAAAACAGGGTTGTTTTGATGTACAATTCGCTTTACCTTCCAAAAGTCAATATTGACAACAGACCTCATGAACCTCTATGTACGCACGTCAAGCAGGGTCATCCACCGTTTACAGCAGCTTTGTCAAAAATATTTTATATCTGTCATTATGTCAATCATTAACGCCTCTGGAGGCCAGTTCTCCTTATAAATACTGCTGGTTGGATGAAGTCAGTACATTCATACTGAGCAGTTTGCAGAACAAAGTCCAATTTTATCTGAAGACTGGAGATGCCTGGATTATATGAAAAGCTGATATTGATGGCAGCAGTGTCATCTCTGGCTGTCTTGTCGGTGGTGAGGTCGTCCCCAGTGGTTGGGCTGGAGCCTATCCGCTGTGCCCCCTGTACACAAGAGAAACTGAACGACTGTCCTGCTATCCCAGCAGACTGCCAACAGGTGCTGAGGGAGCCTGGTTGCGGTTGCTGCATGGCCTGCGCTCTGGAGAAAGGAGCATCCTGTGGGGTTCACACAGCCCACTGTCGTGAGGGTCTCCGTTGCACACCAAGGCCAGGCGAGGCAAGGCCGCTCCACGCTCTGACGAGAGGACAGGGGGTCTGCACTGAAGAACAGGGCCAAGGTAGTCTCAGAGTCTGATGGTTTTCTCTGTTCACTGTTAACATTTAAGATCATTAAAGAACATTTAAGTATTATGTTCAACATTAAAGTCATTATCCTTTCTTCAAACTTGTAGTGGAAGCTGATGGAGGGACTGGCCATGCTTCCCTGCACTACCTGTTCGGCCTCAACATTCCTTTTGACCCACAAGAC
Source organism: Larimichthys crocea (assembly GCF_000972845.2). Classification (NCBI taxonomy): domain Eukaryota; kingdom Metazoa; phylum Chordata; class Actinopteri; family Sciaenidae; genus Larimichthys; species Larimichthys crocea. The sequence goes on from NC_040012.1 coordinate 12,536,737, forward strand.
ACTGCCGAGGGCCAGGAGAGTATCAAGGCCAAGCTCAATGTCATCCGCAGCAAACTTGAACATCAGGTAAGGAAAAAACATCAGACTCATGATTCAAAGTAATTTACCTTCCTTCCACTAGAGGGAGCACTTGGTTTTGAGGAGCTGTACATTTTTACTTGAGAAATTGAGTTAAATGGGATTAATCTGATTTTGTGTGAATTCTGGGTGTATTTGTTTATATGTGGGTGTAGTTCTTACTGTTGGTCTTCTCTTTTGCACAGGGCCCCTGTCACATTGAACTGCATGCGGCACTGGACACAATAACCAGCTCTCAGCAGAAACTAGGAGAGAGGTTCACAACGTTCTACCTCCCCAACTGTGACAAGCACGGCTTCTACAAGGCCAAGCAGGTGGGACTATTTTGCAAAATAAGATTCATCCCACCTGTTGAAAGTGATTCATCTGAAGCCGAAGGTGATTTACTCATGCGGTTTCTCCATCTCTGCTTCTCTTGCAGTGTGACTCATCTCTGGTTGGGCCGCCCGCTCACTGCTGGTGTGTCTCTCCCTGGAATGGGAAGAAGATTCCGGGATCAAGCGACCTGCCCGGCGGTGACTCAGAGTGTCACCAAGAAGTCACTCACTGAAGGATGGAGTCTGATTGTTACTCACACACAGACACATGGAGAAAAACACATGGACACAAGCAAACAAACATCCTAAGTTAAAATCGGGAAATATTGTGAATCAGCTTGGAACCACCTGATGAACTGACTTCCTTTTACAAAAACAAACTCATTCACACAAAATGTAACATCCTATTTCAGAGGGGGAACTTTCCTCTCATTTTATTTACATTGATGTATGCATCAAGACTTATTTATTCACTACTTGTATATTCTTACTAGCATTAACCATTTGTCATTTTTAGATTTTTTATATGTTTGCCTATTTTTTGCGATTGTAAATAGGGCAATACTGTATACATTTGTGTTTCTGACTAAATAACTCCATTGCTCAAAACCACAGGTCCACAGCTCTGCCAAGCCCTCTTCAGGATCAGTTTTTTTTTTTTTATGAATTCATTCAAAACTGGAGCTGTGCGCGGCACGAAACAACACAGCCGCTCATTCATTCAACATGTTGACATTGTCTGAATGTATCTCCATTGGCGTTTCCTCAATGGGTATTGGGGGAAATACTTAAAGTGCCGCAAGTATGTGCACAGTGGCCAAGCACAAACATATCAGGACTCATCCAAGCCACTGTGAGGTTTGGGATGGGTTGTTCTGCATTTGTCTACCTCTACTAGTCTCTGCAGGTCCACAGGTTTAGCAGAGGATTGCTGAGGGCTCTATTTTCAGCTATACCTTATCACATTAGGGTTTTTTTTTTAGCTATTCTTGCATGTATTCAAGTATTTATTATGAGTCACTCATGTTTATACTTTTGTTTTGCTGTTGAGTTTATGCGCAGTGGAGCAAACTGTTTGTGAGTGCTATTTGCCAGGAATGCTGCTATTCCATTATTGGTTTTGTTGAAACAATGTACATATTGTTCTAATTCTGTGGATGTGCATCCGATTAAAATGTGATTTCCTCATGATTTGACTCATGTTTAAATGTGTTTTCTGCTGTTTTATACATAGTCAAAGCAAGGAGAAGGCAAGATGAAGGGATAAAAAATGAAGATGCAATAACTGGATAATTTTATACTGCCTTTATTAAGTAAAAAATAGACCTCTGAGGGTTGCATTGTACATGCAAACAGCATATTTAGTTAAACCAAGGCAAGTGATGAAAATGATCACCGGCTATACAGAGATCAGAGATAACGGTTTGTGGCCTTTATCCCAAAAAAAATCAGCTTATGCAAAGTGACATCAAGACAGTAACAACCACAGTACAGAGTAAAAGGAGGTGTCCCTCTATCTGTGGCTTGAGATCAAGCATAAAAACTTTATATGCACTGTAGTGTTTGAGCTGCACAGTCCGGCAGTCTAACTCCCTGAGGAGCAAGACGCAACCAGAAAAAACATGGAATTCATAGGAATAGGAATTCATAGTAAGGCACCACATGCTTACTCTGAAAGACATATTCATACATACATACGGTTTATGGTTGTCATGACCACACACAATGTCTTTATAACAAAATCACAAGCATACAAGTTACGGTTACACATCACAAGCATGTACAATGCCACTTAATTGTGCGTAAATGAAGAGCACTCTCATCAATGTTTGTGACAGGTACAAATGTCTCTGTGTTTTTTTAATCAGGATAACACTTCTGAGATCAATTCTCAAAGTGTATCCTGTTCTCTTAAGTTGTCCTGGTTGAGTCAGAGACAAAACAGCTTATGAAGAATCAATCCATCGCAGAAAAGTTCAGACTGTATCTGTGACACGGAGGCTTTTTTCCTCTTCCTCTGTTCCCTTTTGCTCTGCCTCAGAAAAAAGGTCCCACAGGCAACAGATAGAAATAGCAAACATCCATATATCGGCTGAGCCATCTCTTGACCTCTCTCCCAATATCCTCAGTGTCTCCATTTGTTTACAATTCTTCTCGCGCTCACTCCCACCCTCCCTCCCTCTGTCCTGCTCGACTCCTATTGGCTCTCGGAGTTGTAGTACTGGGCGTCTCCTCTCTCCTTCCCATCAAAACCTGGCAAAGGCTGCCCATATTTGTCCACACACCAACAGAAGCCTTGCTTTCTGCCTTTGGATGGACGGCACTGAAAGTGAAGGAAGGGACAAGGTGAAGGGAGGGAAGAGAAATACGGTGGGACAGTGGGGGGGGGCAGCTAAATGTGCAAGATCCAAATGAATATGCAGCATTATGGGTAACAAGCCACTTTACTCAATGAAGTAGAACAGCAATAGTTAAGAGGCATTAATGGTCAGATTGTGCTGAGTCGACGCAGCCTTGGTTATCCAACACACTGTGGTATTTTGAGCTGCTTTTATGGTCTACCTCCTGTTACACACACATATAGAGACCTTTAAGGTAAACAGAAACCTGGTAAAATATTTGCTTAGTCCCGTTTGTGAACAACTGAGAACCAAGATCTATTTTCAGAAGCTGGTGGCCAGTACGAATCATCTGTTGCTGATTATACCCCACAGCTCCAAATTATGGGTACTACAAATGACTTACAGAGTCTGTGGAGCTACCCAAGGGCTGTTATTTTACTGCCAATTTTACTAAAGGTCAACCTCCACTCTAGTAAAACATGCAGCCATTTATTTCAATTCAAGGGCTAAAGCAACTGTGCTGCTGCTCCACAAAGGAGTCAGAGCTGATCAGGAAGGAGGACATCCTGATTCAGTTCATTATTATTCAATATAGCAGCTGGTCCTATGATTTTCTTGTTGTCTGAACACAGTTGCATAGGAAGTATAGGGGGGAGTAGATCCCTGCTATGTGTTCAATTTAGCTGCAAGACAAAGTAGGACAAACTATTTACAGCAATCAACATTTTAAGCACAGTTTACTATAAAAAAAAAAAGGTGCTCCTGCTTCCAGCATTAAATCTGTTCCTGGTAGTGTTTTTTTTTTCTGTGTAAAGACATTTGATGTTATTAAGAGCTGTAATAAGAGATGTTTTTGCTTAAAATCATGCAAAGGTCCAAATTAAACTGACCAAAATGAAATGTCTGCCACTCCTTCAGCGCCTCAGGGCTCAGTGCAGTACACTAGGTCCATTCTACATAAACAAAGACAATGAGCCTGGCGTTGTGAGGCTGGTTATGAGATGATTGCAGGTCAAGGAGAACACTTCCATTAAGCAGGAGGGACTGCTATGTTATAAGTAAAGTTGCCTCAGTGATGCAGTGGCGCGGGAGCCCTTAAGTGCCTCCATATGAATGCGTCAGAACCACTCATTTATTACAACCCGATCGTGGGTGAACCATGTGAGCGTGGGGATGGCTGCAGCTCTATTTCTGTGCATGCTTCTCAAAAGTCCAGCAATTATGAGGGGAGCGCATCGGGTGCCGGTGGCCACCTTGACGTCTGTCTCCCTGGGAGGGTTCCCGTTAAACGGCCATCGTCCCAGCCGTCAACCCCACTGGGGTTTGGCCCCTGTGGTTCATGTCTCCAGAGCCAGTGGCTAGGGTCTACCTCACTGGTGTGGTGGTGCAATGATGAGGCTCTAATAACTACCAATGAATACAGGAGGACAGCTACAAATCTGTAATTGGGCTGCAGGAGACCTAAAGTTTGAGTCACTAGACTTCAGCAGTGAATCTTTCTTAATGCAGCATGTAAAAAAGGATATGCGGGTTTCCCTTTTACATCCTTTTAAACTTGGAAACAAGTTTTTATCAAGTAGATTTTTAAATGATGTGTAGACTCTCAGGAAATTGATGCATGAATCTATATTTTGGCATACAATCAATATCAAATGCTTTTTTTTTTACCTGCTTTTTCTTATAGAAGCCCTTCTTGTCACAGTTTGGTATGCGGAAACCTCTGGGGTTGAGAATGTCTGTAATCTTGAGGCTGCTGAGAATGCTCTCAATCTCTCTCCGACAGGGACCCTACAGTTGAGGGAACACATAAGCAGTTACTGTACTTTGTCCAATACTTAAACATCTCCAGCTCAAACTTCAAGAAACCTGTGTGCTAAGAAAGTGTGCTACCTCATTTTGCAGTGTGATTTTGACATAAATAGTTTTGCTTTAAATAAACACATTAACAAAGCTGGCTCACACACTGCTCTGCCGTAATACCTAAACAATTGTGGCTGCAATATCAAAGAGGTAACGGATGAGAAATGAATTCATCTGACCGAGTTGTAGAGGCTTAACAGTTTGCCAAAGCTGCTTAGGACTCTTACACTTTACAAAAAGGATGGGGGATAAAGTGAATTCTAAAAAGCTCAAAGATGGAGCCAAAAAGCTTGTCCTCAAGTCCAAGTACTCCAGTCACTAATCAAAGCAGCCAGTCAAAGCCCATTACTAGTGTGTGCTCACTTCTCTGGCCAAAGAGAATTTCAAAATAGCAGCAGGGCTTCCCAACAGGCACTCACATAGGCCAATCCATCATTCGTTGGCTCCCAGTACACCCGGCACGCGGACGCCTTGTGGCCAAACAACCGCCTGACCCAGGTCAGCCGCAGGGCCATCGTACCCGCTTGCTGCCATGCCATTCTACTGCTTACGATGCCTGCCAACCATCAGCACCGCTACCCAAAACATTTCATCACCCGCAGGGGGAGAAAAACACCAAAACACAGAGGAAGAGGAAAGAACATTCCTCCAGTATGCTCTGAAGACAGAAAAATATTGGTTGTGGTACTTACATACTCAGGCTCCTGTTTGGTCTCTAGAGAGAAGTTTTGTTGGTCTGTGATGAGTGGTCCTGGGAGCTCCTCCATTTTAAAGCTCTGGGTTCTCTTCTGTTGCTCCCGTCTGAGGACTTCTGACTTGGCAGAGGGGAAAAAGTGGTGAAGCGAAGGTCTCAGGGGTCCCGTGGGTCTGTGGGTGCTGTAAGAGGTTTGAAGGCCTGAGCCTGTAGAATTCCTCTCCTCATCTTGAGTCTCGATATTCTCTGCTAAAGTTTAAAAACAATATATGGTTATTCACAAAATAGTGCAGTGGGATATATAATCTTCCATTTAGGAAGTCTTTTTTTTAATACTGACTCAGACATATTGATTTTTTTTTAGCAAATTTGAAGTCACTTTGAGGGTCATGAGTGATCATTTTCAAAAGCATTTCCTGAGATTATATATATATATCAATTTTGGCAGAAAATGAACTGAAATATGCAAGATGACTACCACCAACTGATTCTGTGTTTTATGTGTTTATACCTTAGACCAGCAATTAGGGACAAATTGAACCTGACATGGGTTTGCACCTCTCTTATGCACCATCAAAGTCTAGCCAGGACTCAAAAATCTTTCAACCTGTCTCATCCTGAACTTTCTCTTTCCATGAATGAAGATCATTTCTGCTTTCTTTGAATGTCATAGACTTGAGAGGTGATTCTTACTCGCAAACTGGCCGTGCATCATAACTCTATTATGATTATCTACCCAAAGTTGACATGATCAATTCTCAGAGGAGTTTGAAGCTTCTTACTAACACATTAGAAGCTTGTAGATTCAGCGAGGGTCATAAATAAAAGTCTGCTGCACATGTTGCAAGATGCGTGTACATTTAAGATGCTCTTAAACCTTAATAAAGAGATGAAGTGAAGTGCGCACAAGGAAACGGTGCACGCACAAGAATTACCTGGCAGTTCATTGACTGGAGGTGTTGGTCTGGCGGTGAGTCGTTTATTAGTCGCGTTCGCACAAATCCCCCGTCCCTCCAGCAGAGCCTGCAGAGGTTTCGTCTCACCGGGCTGATGCTGACAAGTCAGTCCGGAGCCACATCTCCCGGTATAGACGCCGCACGGCTGACCGAAGCTCAGCGCGCAAGTCATGCAGCAGCCGCAGCCTGGCTCACGGACTTTCTCGGCGCAGTCCTTGGGTAAAGGTTTGCACAAAAGCCGCGCTCCAACATCACATGGTTCGCATTTGATAACCGGTCCGACCGCACCTGACCTCCGGGTGAACGATGCCAGGACGAAAGTCATGCAAAGTGCGCGAAAACAGGAATCCATGGTGGCGTCTGAGAGCATATATGGTGTCAAAGTGAGGAAGCGCACTGTCCTACTGTGGTGACTTTTCACTGGGCAGCTTCCCTCTCATTCACATAAAGCCACCGGACAAAACATCTCAATATATAGACCCCAGTGACTGTAGTCACACCCCCGAATAGCTTGTGGTCTACTGATGAATTGCCTCGACTCCGTTATTTCTTTAAAACCATCAAAGCTTAAAGATCCCGGGATGGATAACTTACATGATGTCTCTTTATGATTCATTTTGAATAAAATAAACAAAAATAAAATAAAACAAACCTTTTTCCTTAGCTTAGGAATTTAGTTGAGCTCTTAATATTCTGAATATTTCAGTATATAATGCAGCCATCAGACTATTAGACACATATCAAGGAAATAATCATGTTACTTAAAAGAAACATATTTTTAATGTGTATAAACTCTAAATTTAAAGAGCCCACACACAGAAGAAGGTCCAAGCATCTGCCATGCGCTGATTTATTCATAGGGGGCGCCAACAGTGTATGTGTGTGTTTGTGTGTGTGTGTGTGTGTGTGTGTGTGTGTGTGTGTGTGTGCGTGTGCGTGTGTGTGTGTGTGTGTGTATGTGAGGCATCCTGTGTTTTCTCAAACAGTGACACTTGCAGTAAAATTAGGAAGCTTAAAAGTCCAGTGTGTGATATTTAGGAGGATCTATTGGCAGAAATTGAATATAATATTCATAACTATGTTTTCATTAGTGTATAATCACCTGAAAATATGTTTTTGTTACCTAAAATAAGCTGTTTCAACTACAGAGGGTGCGGAGTCCGCCATGCTGAACCGTCATGTTTCTACAGTTGCCCAGAACGGACAAACCAAACCAAAGTGTAGAGCGTTTTATTTTTTTTGCATGTTTCACAGCCACCATAATTTCTTCTTCATGCATGAGGCGAGGGGTTTCAGTTGGTTGTCGTCTGTAGTCTTACACATTAGTCCTTTAAATGGCCTCATCTGCTATATGTTTGCTTGGTTGCATATGTCTTTAGTGCTGCTAAATACATAAACACACAAAAGTGTACAGATTAGTTATGTGTGTGTGTGGCCCTTTATCTGGTTTAAGCGCATAAAATGTGACCAATCCATCCATAAGATGATTATTTCAAGCTTGGAAATCAGCTACAATAGTGCAGCAACAGATGACTGTAAGAACTGATACAAAACCATCAGTGGAATTTAACTAAGTACATTTGCTCAAGTACTTAAGTACTACTTTGTGGTGTTTGTATGCCACTGAGCCTCGCTTCAAAAGGCTGCGAATAAGTAGCATTAAACCATGCTCAGTTGCGGACTTGATTGTTTGCAGGACTGAGTATTACAAATGGGACAAAGGTGATCGAATTGATGGGATTTTATTCTAACAGGTTTCATGTAGGCCAGATGAAAGTAAAAATATAATTCAGTCCTGCTGCTATCAGTCTGCAGCCAGTTTTGTTCAAAGCATAAATCCGCCAGCCAAATGTAAGTCAAGGTGACCTGTCCATATGGTATTCAGTGTGCAAAAACTGCACCTCATGTACTTGTTACTCACACATACAGTAAAACAGTGGTCTCTGAACTTGTTGTTAGGATGTGTGACATAGTTGGGCCTGTTCTAGTCATTTGTCAGCGCTACAAAGCAGACCTTAAAATAAGGACACATACCACACATGTAAGTGAGAAAATTCCTGAGTAATTACATCTGTAGCATTTTTTAACTCCACTATTAATTGGTTACAGATGAGCGAGGGAATACACCGGCACAAAATGTCCAAAATACCTCAAAAGAATAACAGCAGAAAAAGTTGAGGTGTACAGTTCCTTTTTTTTTTGCTTTTGAAATTTCTTGGACACCAATGTGAAATCAGTTGCCAACAAGCCCTGGCGTACTGCCGCCTGTTAACAGACAGGTCTACAGCAGAGCAGTGCTCAGTGGAATGCCAAACATTTGTTTCATAAGATGAAAAAAAGCCTGCTGATTTTCCTCCCTCTCCTCCGCTCAGAGCTCTTTGGAAGGGGGTCTCTCAGCCACCTGTGCATATTCAGCATAGCAGAGGAGAGCGTCGGGCACAGGGAGCAATGTACTGAAGGAATGTCGTCCCGCAGAGCAGCCACTCAATAAAGAGGGAGTGTGAAGAATTCGCTTTTGCACACACAGGATATTACTGTACATGTGTTTAACATAACCTGCTGTCAAAGGCTACACTAGCCTGCAACTGCTTGTCAAATCCTAATCCAGAGCAATTTTCCACTGTTTTAAGATGATTTGGACAAATCGGATGCGCTCGCTTGAAGCTGTGAGAGTGGTCTGCATTGGCTCCAGCAGACGTGCTTGTAGCTTACTGTAGCTTATTGCACTGAAGCCTTTGGAATGCCTGGTTCTTGATGTCACCCATATTCTCAGTTTCATCTTAAATCTTATAAACACCATATCTTGCTGTTATGCATTAGTTGGAGCAGTTCTATTCATAATTCTGCTTTTATTGTATTTCTATCCCTGCATTAACGTCAATTATTAAAGGCTGTCACAGCATTGAAAAATATTATTTTAAGACATGTAACACCAGTGTGTGAATTGCATGTGATATGTGTAGTTCATTTGGAAAGTATGTTTGTGTGTGTGTGTGTTTGGTGAACTGACCTTTAAAGGTCCAGTGTGTCAGATTTAGAGGGCTCTATTTACAGAATATGACAGAAATGAAATAAAATATGCATGACTTTATTTTTTATTATAGTGTATGATCACCTGAAAATAAGAATTGTTATGTTTTTGTGACTTTAGATTTTTCTACAGGGTCCTCTTCCATGGAGTCACCGCCATGTTTCTACAGTGAACCAGAACAGTTCAAGTAAACACAGCCACCGTACTATCTCCCTTATGCTATGAAGGAGATGGTGAGTTGAAGGGGTTGCAATCAGCAACCACAAACCTAGATGTGACTAAATCCTACACACTGGTCCTTTAATCAGATTTATGTGAATGTACAGTTCCCTTTAAAAAACGAATTGCCTCCTTCACTTGAGTTAATCACAGGCAGGGAAAAAAAGAATGTAGTTTATATTACTGATGTATGATCAGAGCGCCTTATTAGCATTCCTTTCATTAAAATGTACTGTGATGTATTACATAGAGGGGATGGGGTTACTGTAGTGACAGAGAAAAGCACAAGAATCTGCAGCAAAGGCCAAAGCTCACAGAGTGAAAAGCACATAGTTTAATCAGCTGGAGGTCTGCAGAACATGTCTGGGTTAACCCAGGATATGTGTGTGTGTGTGTTTGTGTGTGTGTGTGTGTGTGTGTGTGTGTGTGTGTGTGTGTGTGCCCCTCACTCTGAAACACCAACCAACTCTCTGCCCATTCTTACCTGCTGGAATTTGGAGTGGCAGTGGGGGTCTGTGTGTGTGTGTGTGTGTGTGTGTGTGTGTGTGTGTGTGTGTGTGTGTGTGTGTGTGTGTGGATAGAGTAGAGTAGAGAGTGTATGGATACATATTGTATGTAGGTGTGTTAGAGTAAGAGGGGAGGGTTGGGGCTGTTTAGGAATGAGACTGCCACAGATCACATGACAAGTCCAGTACGGTTACTGGTATTGTTTTTCCCCCTGTAGTCTCATGGCAATCTTTCATATAATTGCCCCTGTCTGAGGGCTTTTTTGAGCAGGCCATCATCACAGATAAATTGGACACAAAGGTCTTTATTATGATTAATATGATCATCTTTTTTTCCTTTGATTCTATTCTGCCTGGCACCTACACAAGGCTTCAACAATTATCCGATTATTGGATGTGGTTTGAACAGTGGACAAACTAAGGAGCCAAAAAGGGCAAAGGCCATCTTTCATGTAATTCCAGGGTCGGTTAATTATTTTTTTGGAGTGGTCTGTTCGTGGAACTGTCATGGTCCCCATTTCTGGAGGCTTGGCCCCTGAGGCAGTCTAAGGCTATAATTAGGCCAGAGCGAAGTGGAGGACGGAGAGAGAGGAACTCTCAGCACTCAGCCTGACGGATTGCAGAGTGCTCGGAAGTGGGCTGAGAGTGGCGCCGTTCACTTTGGGCCCCGAATCCCCCCCTCCCCAGACAGTATCACTTCCTATGTCTGTATTTCTCTGTCTCGTATACAGTAGTTGAATGTAGTCACACATGTATGTACATATCCTCACGTGTGCTAAACATGTTGATTCGCACTCTCTTTCATTCACTCTGTCACTGAGCCCTGTGATTTAAGAGCCATAGTAAATGATTTATATGGCATAAGCATGATTTTAATGTAAACTGTCTGTTTCTAACAGTACAACTTCATTCATGCTACTTTTATCTTCTTCTTTTTTTCAGAGACCTGCAATCAAATGATTTAAACACAAATGAAACAGAAAACTACATGTAATTTATTCTTGCACGGTCATGTATCATTTTCTCACGGACACCAACACACCATTACTCATCATAAACAAAGACGAAATTATAGTCGGTGGAGGAGGGAATATCCCTTGTAGATGCAGGGCCTACAATGCTCCGTTTATTTTAGAAGTGATGGTGGTCTGCGGTTGCAACAAGTGGTTTAATGCTGAAAAGACAGTTATCACAGTCAGTGGCCTCTGACAGATTCACCCAGCTAATGTAATTCATTTCTATAGTATCAATACACAGTATCAGATTTATTATTTCTATTATTTATTATTCATCCTGCTCAGTTGTCTTTGTCTTTAAGGCCAGTTATTCTCTATCAGGATCCAGGCCAGTGGTTCTTAACCTGGGTTCAATCGAACCCTAGGGGTTCGGTGAGTCAGTCTCAGGGGTTCGGTGGAGCCTCCGCCCTGGAATTTTTTATACCATTTGTTACAACATATCTTTGTGAGCAATCGTTTTTTGAGGATGCTGGACATAAAAACTAAGAAAAGGAACAGACTTTGCTGTGAAAATGACATGAGACTGGCACTTGCCAAGGTGAAGCCACGCATATCTGAACTGGTCTCTCAAAGGCAACAGCAGAAGTCACACTGAGGTAAGTTGTTGTGAGTTCATGCACTGTGTTGGTTTTGTTATTTGAACAAGGTGATGTTAATGCATGGTTCATTTTGTGCACCAGTAAAAAAAATCATATTTTATTTTCTACTAAAGAAGGGTTCGGTGAATGAGCATATGAAACTGGTGGGGTTCGGTACCTCCAACAAGGTTAAGAACCACTGATCCAGGCAGTATGTGGGGCAAGCTGGTTGGTATTGACGAAAGTGTAGTGAGGTGTATCTGATAGGGCCCAGTGGGTAAATCGAAGCCAAACACCTTTGCACGAATTACATATTCACATCACAAAGGCAGCACTTAACATTGCTGCTTATTGTTTCCAGTACAGTGACCTCACCAGTGGCCTGTTGAGACCCCTCCACTGTCAGTGTCAGCTGAGCTCTGTAAACTTGCTACTCCCCAGTCAGACAGAAATACTGTTTTGGCGTCTCTGTGTATGTTACAGAAATACTTTACCATCCATTTTTCAAGAGTCTTTATTGCTTTACTCATCAACAACTAAAGATCCATTAATGGCACTGGGTATCATCCTGGCCTGACCTTACATGGCGCGATATGAAAGCCCGCAATTAATCTCGCAGCGTGTTTTGAGGCTTCACTGTCTGCTGAAAGCCAAACAGGGGCCTCAAATTGTGCAGCCATCCCAGAACCCACTTTCTATTTTTGCTCCCCAACCTTTATTCTGCTTCGGAGGAAAAAAAAGATGAGCTCTGCCCCTCTAATTAAGTGGCCGTAAAAATGCTGTCGAGCTGGGGTGCCGGGGGAATGAGAATGAGCTCTCTCAGCCTGATAAACGGGGTCTTTCACCTCCACATTATCTGCAAAGTGAAACTTGATTGGCTTTAGCCTGCTAGAAGAGACTGGTGTAAATCTGGGAAGTTTATTGGAAAGCTGGTATTGGTTGAGACAGGCATACTGTGACAGGCTTAATCAGTGTCTGTTATGGGTCCTTGCTCCGGTCAGGAATGTCAACACAATAGCAGTGATTATATTACAGAGACTCATCAGCGTTCGCCATATGAAGGTTAAGGGTTGGAAAATAAGCCTAACTCTACTCTCTGGCATCTCTTTGTCTGCTTTTCCTTTGAGTACTTTTCCTATGTCATTAATCAGCTTGGTAATATATTAAATATTAAGACATATAAATCATGTTTGATGAGGAATCATTGCAGTATTGAATCAGGCCTCCATAGCTCCCTCATGCTCACACACACTGTTATTACCTGTTTGAAATATTGTCTCTCCTGACAGGTTCCTCTGTAGTCTAATAATGCTGCTTGTTTTTTTGTTTTTTTTTTGGACTTTCCCCGGCTTCTTTTATTTCGAGACCACTCTGCACTAAATAACAGAGGAAGACGGGCTCTGGGCTCTCTGCAGTCACCACACCTGGGCCTTCGCTTCCTTCCTGCCCTCCCCGGGAATTCTTCACTTTCACCACCTGCAGAAGGACAGTAGTGAGGGGGGAGGAGGGAGGGTCTACCCCATTACACCTTTCCTCCTTCCTTGGCTAGGCTCTGCAATTTTATTCCCTCTCAGCACCATTACAGCAACTTGTCCGGGCCTGTGTGGAGGTAAAATTCTCTTTTACTGCACTTCACAAATGAGACCGTGGACGTGTGTGATTTTGGAGCTGTGCATATGCACTGAGAAAGAAAGGCACAGATGGGTGTGTGTGTCAGCATTATTAAAAGATGTAGTAGTGACCCACTTAAGTCTGTCACCGTTACATTTTACCTTTAAGCTACAGTTAAGAAAGTTTAACCGAGGAAAATAAGCCACGTCACTAAACCAACTTATGCAGGTTCAACTGTGTTGTGTTGGTAGTGTCCTCTGCTGGCTGCAAATTGAACTGAAGTTCTTCTTTTTTCTAGAATAACAATAAAGCAGAGTTCCCCTCATTACTGACCCCAGGGCAGTAGTGTCAAGATCTGCTTACTTTTCCAATCCTCTTTTGTATGGAGAGATTAGCTACTCTTGGAAGACACTCAAGTTAGAAACCTGTCTGTGACTAATACTCCAGTTGTTGTGGTTGAGATTTGAGACCAGGTCTGACCTATGCATCATGTTTTTGGTTCAGCAGTTTGCTTAACCCTTTACACAGCATTATAGATGCAGCAAAACACAGAGCTTTTAGAAACTCTTTTATAAAAACTCCCCTAAAATGTCAGAAACCAAACTTTAATACCTGTTGCCAATTTCAATAAAGTAATAAACTAAACATTTAAGGAAAAAAACAATAAAATGTTAGTTATATGAAATAATACACAAGACCTCTTTGAAGGTTCCATTTTGTAATCAGAGAGCTTCAATACACAAATATAAGAAAAACTACTGAAGTGAAACCAAACAAGTAAACATTTACAACCTTAGCTAACTAGAAATAAGAAGACTAATACCACTCTGCCTGATTGCAAGCTGAATATGACACTAGTACCACCAGCAGAGTGCTAACTTAGCTTAGCACAAAGACTGGAAACAGGGGGACAAAGCTAGCCTGGCTCTGTCCGGAGGTAACAAAATCCGCCAGTGCCACTCTAAAAATGACCAATTATCACATAACCTTTTTTTTTTACTGACAATGATTGTATCTTGTTTGTTTAATCTGTAAAAACAAAGTGTAAATCACTGACAAAAGGTCATTTGTCTCAACCGGTTGCCTGGCAACAATCTGCTGCCTATGTAGAACTTTTTAATAGATAGTCAAAATTAAATAAATGTTTCATTTTGTTTATTTACAGAACACAACAAACAATGCGATGTCAATATACACATAAACTGTTCACATGTAGCATGTTATACACATAAGCACAGTATTGTATGAGAAAAGTATGAGGTACAGTCAAATAATAGGTCATGATAACAAGATGTGTACATAATCAATGGAAGAATATCGACAGAGCTGTATTGTGGTGGTAGGTCCCTCTCTCTGGATAAAAATCGCTGCCCAACACAAAAAGCTGAAAGGAATCAAGATTTATGGTCATCATCTCATATACGATGTCAACAAGCACTTAACTGGGGTAATAAACAGCTTAATCCCAGAGCAAGTACAAACCGACAGATGACTAATGGAGAATAGGTCAAATCCTAAATTTATTTGTGCAATTCCAACACTGAGAGCTTTTCTTTCTTCTTGTAAAAGACCAACGCAATTACAGCATTATTTTCCTCTCTATATAGCAGCCTATGCATTCAAAAAAAGAAATCATATTACATGCACAAAATTGAGGACAATGATACAGTTTTGATTCTGAAACACTGCAGTGCTGTTATTATGCCCCCAAAGAGGGTATACAGAGTACAAATTTGGCAGCTGAGTGGAATACCACTTGTACTATCTTCTACGCAAAAGTACTGATGTGTTTTTAACCGTGTTAAGTCAATATATATATATATTAGGGTTTAATTAAAATATTTTCTATGGTTTCTCTCATTTCAACACACGCACTCGCACACGTTCATAAAAATGTTGCAGACAGCTTTAAAAGTGGTCATATTCACATACATCTTAAGGAGGAAGTAATTGAACAGGTTCAGAGAAGCCACATGCTGCACATGTACAGAAGGCCATGGTTTAAAAAAATAAAATTTTACATTGCATAGATGAAATTAAGATAAACCTGTATGTGAGGTTGCCGTTCCCATAGTCCAAATTATACATATTTTCTGCACTCGATTTCCACATTTTTCACTCAACAACAAAATACTGCATGCTGGACTAGTGCAGCACAGAGGTACCTCTACATCGGCTACAACTTTACAGACTGTTAATAGCTTGAATGAAGTTTGTTTTGGTTAAATATTAGAAAAAAAAATACATGCAACAAGGTAACATTTTCACGATCTCTCCATAAAACTCATACAAACAAATAAAAGCAGCCTTGGTTTTGTGTGTTATGTCCTTAAAATATGTTGAGATGAATATCTAACTGTATAAGACATTACAGTTTTAAACCAGTAACAAAATGATTACACATTTCTTATGATTTAGTGTTTTTCTTACTTGGATACTTTACAGTTCATTTTACAGGAAAGAAAGAGAACATAATAGAAGGGAATTTATATTTTTATATTAAAAGAAGGCCTCGTTAAATGTGTTGATAAGTGGTCGTTATATATGCAACATCCAGTTAAAATCCAGGGTTAATGTCCACATCATCACCATCTTCGGTCCTTAGATTTTTTTTCTTGTCAGTCTTTATTTCTTGTTTCTAGTCTCAGTAAAAAAGTCTGTCCAGGTGATCAGCTCAGCCCGAGGAAGGCCTACTTACTCTTCTGTGAGCCAATCATAACCTTGGAGACAAAGTTGACAATGGCGCTCGCTGGTTGCTCAGGGTCATGCTCTGCAAACAGGTGACATACATTGTCCATGGAAGTGCCAGTTTTCCTCGCCACAAAGCCAAAGATCCTGCAGAGGTGGAGCAAACTAGTTAATAGCAGCGCTGTCATCTGCCTCAAACAGACTATGTCACTTTAAAAATAACTGCTTTAATGCTGCTCTGGTTGTAGCAATGTGATAATAATAATAATAATAATAATAATAATGAAAATGTACTTACTTTGCTGAAGGGCAGCCATCTTTTTTCCACCTGTGAGCAGTAAAAAGGGGATAATGTTACTGACTTTGTAGGACTTGTTAAAGACTGTGAGCCATGCCAAGTCTTAACTGACATGTGTTCAAACTTTCAATCAGCAATACTCACTTTCTATCTTGAGGGTCCAATGCACAAAATATGACCGTATTGACATTGTAATGCCTCCTGAAGAACAGCCTAAAAAGGAAACAAAGGGGGGTGGTTATTGTGGGGGGAAAAAGGTCTCCACATGTATATATATGGTGTGAATATGCCTGCATGGTACTCACTTCCTCTGGTTGTCAGTGAGTGTGATTCCCTGGGAGGACACCTTGAAGTGGACTACAGTGGAGGCTGGTGGAGGGTTGGAGTTTAGGGTCATACTGGTGGCTTTCTGCACCGCTTGGACGCCTGTTAGTGACTCCATCTCCACGGAGCATAGGTACCACACATTACAGGCTACAGGAGCACACAGATTTATATTACACATGGATCACATCTGCCGAGTGCAAATAACTATGGAGCAAATACATTTGGTGACTCAGTCCCACGATCCATAATAACAGGGCAAGGAGAAGTGTGTGTGTGTGTGTGTGTGTGTGTGTGTGTGGTTAGGTGTGGATGCGCTCATTTCCAAAAGTGTCACAGAACTGTCAGTGTTTACGCACGGTGCCATCATCGCTTTGTCATAATGTTTATTCCCAGCAAGTGATCTTACCTGCCCCCTGTTTTAGCAGCTCGGCAGCAGAGTTGGTGACTGTTTGTGAGGTAGTCTCCACAACATCTTCAAGAGGATCTTTGAGCAAGAAAAGCAGAAAACGTCAGCAAGATTATTTAGCTGAAACCACAACAGCTACATCGACAAATAAATGTCCAGACAGCTTAGCAGAGCTGTGCCACAACTAAATAATGTTCATTTTCTATTCTGACCATAATCCTCCTATACAAAATCAGGTCTGTGACAGCGTGTTTATTGTTTACCTCGGTCAGGTATGATGAGTTTGCAGGGCAGGGCCAAAGGAGTGATTGAATGTTGGCAGACGAGCGCGGTTAAGCTTCCTGTAAAATAAAATATCAAATTAATATCAGTTAGACCTGAAGCTTTATTGACAAATCAGTGTTTTTAATACTGTAATCCACTGTTTACATTTAATGTCTGCAACTTTTGCATATATAATTATACAATGTATATGTAAGAGGGGAAAAAAGGGATACTGCAAAGATTTTCCCAAAAGTAAGATAAAATGATGATCGATGGAATGATCCACCTTTTGATTTCTGTGGATTTGTTGTGGTGCATTAAAAAAAAAGCATAAAAACATGCAGCATGTCGTCAGAGAAGAGGAAAATACCATAATTCTGGTTAAAAAAGGACATGTCACAGGAGGCCATGCATAAACTACCCGGTGCATTAATCTTTCATCTGTCTGCAGACCAAATTATCACCAGCCACTGAGTGGTACAATGCAACACACACCAATAGAGGGCAGTATAGCGCATGACATCTTTCACTTTGGTGCAGTGTAGCCAAACAGCCATGAAGTGTCACTCTTGTCAACCAGCTGTGCAGTAAGAGACATACTCACCAAAATAAGGCTCATTGGGGCAACCCTTCAACCGCACTCCTTTCTGTGTGCACTCAATCAAGAAGTGTCGAACTAATTCATTGGATAGATCGCCTCCTGGTACAGAAAGAGATAAGAGAGATGATTAATTTCTTACAACAGTCTGTGATCTACTGTCCTACTTGACACCCGAGATGTATTCTGACCTAAATAAGTTCCAGAGCATTTATCTCAGTACGACACGTAATTTCCCAGCCTTGAAGTGTTACATAAAACATATTAAATCGCTACATTCAATCTCTCAAGAGATTAATGGGATTATGATTCAACAGAAGCGCCTCTGAGGGGGCAGGAGGAGTCTATGTGAGGAATGTCTTGACACAAAGGCTTGGAGAAAGGCCTGCTCCTTAAGGTGGGTTGGGTTTCACATTTATAAGAAGCTACAATGCCCTAAGCTGAAAGTGTGGAGAAGGACCGTGTCATGATGTCACCACAGGTGCCGTTGGACTGCGAAGGGGTGAAGGCAAACAAAAGGACAGGTGTGAGTGGGGGATAAAATAAAAGGGTTAAATGCTGTGGTGGCTGGTACAGGAAGGGCATAAGGGCATCCTTTAAACCCTTGTTTGGGTTTTGACAGAGAATACACCTCATAAATAGCGCAGCTTGTTTCTGATACACGTTGCGTGTGATTTAATGTCCCCTGGAGCTTTTTTGAATAGGAAAAACTGATGTCTGAATATCTAGCATCACTTGATCAGCCTTTGTTTTCATGCTGAAACACGGCCAGAGAATGTTTGGCCAGATTCCTCTAGAGATTTTGTTTTCTTTCCCCTTCCCGTAATTTCAGAATATGCTTGACAAACACACAAGGAAATATACAACCGTGTAGCCTGTTTTGACCCCAGTCCCTGGATATTACATCTATATCAGTTAGAGTTATGTGGGGCAGAGTGCTTCCCAGGAGAAGGCCCTGGGATCAGAGTAGGCTTATGGACCCAGCACATCCTTTGTTAGGGGGTGAAACATTACCTGTACATCTAAGACTATCAGGCAAAAGGGGGTCTGTTTGGCTTCATCGCGATGATGCCCAGGAGAGAAACACAGTGAAGAGCTCTCACACACAAACAGAGGGAGGGACTCTCATGTTCCAGCATGAAGGTGAGTACAGTGGGCTGTAACTGTATATGGCTTTGTGTGGGATGTATGATTCCCAGGATGTCCACACTACTGGACCACTCTCTGTCT
This sequence comes from Larimichthys crocea, assembly GCF_000972845.2. Taxonomy (NCBI): domain Eukaryota; kingdom Metazoa; phylum Chordata; class Actinopteri; family Sciaenidae; genus Larimichthys; species Larimichthys crocea. The sequence goes on from NC_040012.1 coordinate 12,555,756, forward strand.
CCTCTCTGTTAGAAATGAAAGACTAACTTAAAGTGACTTTTCAACTTTCCCCCCTGTAGCGTTTCCAAGTGGTATTATTGTCGCTGTCGCAAAGACCGGATCACTTTCTGCTTTCCTCAAAGCTTCGCTCTGGGAACAAGTGAGCAAAACATGTTCACTGAAGAGGAAAATCGAATTAGTCACATTTTTAGATTGAATTTGGGAACAGGCAAAAGCCATAATCATGTGTATTGCATAGAAATAACATAATTTCAGCAACGTAACTACAGCAGGGGTTGTTGTCGTAGATGGGGGAGAGTAAAACTTGAGTTGTTCATTCATTTTGTATATAGATAAGTCTTAAGTGTGGCATCAATCCTCTCATTGAAGGGCAACAAATACACAAACTTCCCATAATATTAAACCGTTACTTTAATCGGTTATCTCTAAGACAATAAGGCTTCTGTTATACCGTACCTTTCTTTGTCTGTTGGAGAACTGAGGGAGGTGGTGTAGCGACCTTCATTGCCAGTCCATATGCCCCTCTGAAGGAATGGCTGTCCCGCACAATGAAGCAGCCAGGCTCCTTGTCTTTCAGGACTGAAATGGCTACATGAAGAAAAATGTAATTGTGAGGCAACATAGTCCTGATTGTGAAAGTTCATCTTGGAACCACAGCAGACAGTGGAAACATACCTTGATCCCTTGAGATATCTGGTTTGTACCAGAATTTTGATGTGTCCTGCACAAATTTAACAGTAACCTGCTTGGTGGCCAGCACATCTGAAAAACATACATAAGCCATATAAAGTACAGGATTTATTTGTGTGTGGTTGTCAAGCTATGTGACACCAATGAGGCTGCTGACTTCATTAAAAGGACTGTAACTCACCTGGCAGAGGGGACGCTGTGCCCGGCATCTGAGCTGAGAGGTCAGGCAAAACGCTGGGGAAGGGAATACTGAGGGAGCTCCCACTGTGGGGACTCGAAAACCCACTGAGGGCTGGTGACGCTGTTCCCAGCGAATGCTCCCCATCCGACGCCCTCTTCTTCTCGGGTAGAAGTGGGGGCTGCATCTGGGGAATCTGTGACTGATTCTGCCCATCGATGGTGGTCAAAAGTTCCCTATCCATGCCTCCATTTCCCAGCAGAGAGGAGGTGGAGTTCGGACAGTCTGTGCCATAGCCGAGACCCAGGTCATCCTGCTCGTCAAAACTTTGAGCGGGACTGCGGCTGAGAGCATAGCGAGCCATGCGGCTTCGTTGGCTGCTTCGAGGAGAGCTGTGGGCATTTGGGGCAGGGTGGATGTGAGGGTGGTGCAGGGGAGGAGAGTGGCCATAGTCCAATGACATGGAGTGCTGGGGTGGTTGTCTGGCAGAGGGGTAGCTGCTCAGAGAGGAGTGGCGGGTCAGGACAGGATGCTCTGGCCAGGACTGGTTCATGGATGAACTTAAATTGAGAAATACATACAGTTAACAAAATGACTCCACTCAATTATAAAACTTTAACCACGTTTCTTATACTGTTGACCCAACTGGAAAGGTTCTGGATAGGACAGATCTGTACCTGTCTGTTCGCTGAAGGGTCCCAACAATAGAGGCAGAGTGCGTGGCACTTAGTGTCCTGTGGCAGTTGATGGAGGAGTCTGGTAAACTGTCAACTCCAACATGACCGACCATCTCCGAATATCCGCGAGGCTCTGTGTGAGAGCAAGAAAACAAATTGGAAATATAAATGTATTTATTGATTACATTTACAATCGGGTGCTGCTTGTTGCTGCTGTTTAAAATGTTGAATTAAATGAAAGTGAATTTAAAAACATGGCTAACATAGCTATACACAAATTAATGAAAAAAATATCTACACCAACAAACCTAAAAATTTACAATAAGCAAAGTGGTGGTAGTGCATGACACAGAAAATAAACGTCCATGGGGTCTGAAAAGATCCTTTCGGAAAGAGCTCTGTAATCTTTCCAGTAACATACAATCAATATAGGAGTTTAAATTAAATGAAAACTGTTGACATGGCCTTGAATCTGGCCATCAATCTATATAAAACCAATCACCAATTACCCCTGCCGCAACCAACGAAGTCAACAAATCAGATTCCATTGTAGCTCGAAATTAAAAGCACTCTGACATAATTATCTAAAAGCTTTATTTTAATCCATCATAGGCCAGGAAAACATCAACAGCTGATGTTTCACAGCCAGGTTTTCTCAGGGTTACTTTTAGGAATGAGAGGTGTGAAGCTGAAAGAGTTGCTAGTTTCTTCTTGTCCCGCTTTCTCCTCTGCGCACACAGAGACACTTTCATGGGGGAAGAAAAGTTTTTTGTGTCATGCTTCCTGATCCACAGTAACCATGGAGATGTAGCGGGACTGAATGTTGCGATTCTCGCCTGGGTGTCTGAGGTAGTAAGAGGCACAGCAGGGGCACAGATCTGCTCCCAGGCCCTAAAACTCTCTGTAATACTGTAGATGACTATGGAAACAAATGAGGTCAAAGTAGAATGAAAATGATCTATCTGTCTGTATGCGGGTAGTTCCTGACATGTACAATCTTGTGCTTCTATGACAAAACTGATCCAAAAATATGCCAAATAAAACACAGCTAACTTCATTTTAATGGCTTTGAGGGCCCGACATAAATATCAGCTAAACCAAAGTTAACATTTTTGAGCGATAGCTCCATGATGAAAATCGAGTAACCAACAAAAACATAAAAGGATTTTGGAATTTACATCAATGTAAACAGTGCTACAAAGTGCTATAAATGTACATCCTCTGAGAAACTTAAAGCCGGGGTGTGTTCCACTTCAGCTAAAAACCACAGAGGAAAAAAAACATCCATACAAAGGAAACAAAAGAGGCTCAGTTTTAATCTAAACAACAACACTGTTATGTCTTAAAAAAAAGTGTTCTCTTCAGGCTGCGACCACGTAGACATTCTCCAAAAACCGAAGATGAAGGGCAGATGCCGGTTAGGAATCTCCCTGCTTCTGCATTCATGAGACGTCTTTGTCTACTTCCTCTGTCTCCAAACCGCTTAAATTCCACAAACAACAATGTCACCATTATTAGGTAAAAGCAAGAGGGACCTGAAGTAGCTCTGTTCTAATGAGCTAGTGGTTCCAAACATGCAGTCACAGGGCTGACATGAAAGAAGACTCTTGCAATTACCTCCCACTCAGTGTGTCTTTTTGTCACTCACTATCTTTAATTGGCCGAGGGGGAAAAACACAAGTTAATAGAAGAAAAAAAAAGGAAAAAAGTTTTGTTTAACTTCCTACAATAAGGACATTTATAGGCTGAAAAAAAAAGGTCAAATTATCCATATTTTTAGCTCATAATGGAATGACATTTCTATTTTTGAACACTGCTGTTAAGTTCACAAAGAAAAACCACTTTCTCCCCTCAGATGGATACATTTTGATAACAGCTCTTTTTTTTTTTCAAAATAATGCATCCAGAGATCTGAACCTACCATGGTCTGTTCTGTAGCCTCCATAAGACTGCATGCTAGGAGAAGGCGTTTGCCTCAGGTGAGTGAATTCCGACATATTTTTCACTGAAAACGAGAAGGAGACAAGCACAGAGCACTTTTAATTCATCCTAAAAACATGCAAAATGAAATGCATGAGAGAGAAGAAACCTCTTTACAATGACACAGGAAACAGTACTGTCAGTACTGACCATAAGGTGTTGGTGGAGAGATGGGGAAGGCGGGAGTGGGTGGAGTCATGTCACTACCGGCTTCGACCCCGCTGTCCATGTCTGGGCCATGGGCCCTGAAGTCAGCACTGTCACTCCTGAACAACATGTGATGCTGGAACAAACAAACACACATACATGTAACCAAACAAACAGAATAGATACATGAGGCGGGAAAAAGCAAGCAAACATTACACACACACACACACACACACACCTGAGACTGTGGCACACATGGGGAGTACGTCCGCTGGGCCCTGTACTCCTCTGTCCCGCCCCACCCTGAGTTACAGAAGCCTGGATGATCCGTGACATCACTTCCTTGGCGACTGAGATTCCGTGTGACACTCACGCGGCCCTCGCTGGACTGGACAGCTGGATACACACAGATAAGACAGACGCAAGCAGATCGTTAAATGTTAACAGACTGACAGGCATCGCTGACTTCAACGAAGTATATATTAAAAAAACAAACCGTGACCTTTGGTACAAAGTATTTCCAATACTCTATCTTCTTCTAGTTAAAGTAGTAAGACTTCTTTGGTCGACTTTGCAAAACAATTCACTAAATCTTAATTCAGATTTACTGTACTCTGACAATCACATGTTGATGTACAGCTGTAAACTGCCCTGGCTACTTGAAGAACTACTAAACTAAAAGCTTTGGGATTAATGGCATATTAATTTAGTCAGTCCATAAAACACCACCCTGGCAATGCCTTCAGCTATGTTTTGAAAGGACAGCTGAGGAATGCTAGGGGTCTGGCTGGTGGGCTGGGAGGTGTGGAGTGTGTGTGGGGTCAATGTTGTGACTACTCTGAAGAGTGCTGCCACTCAGCACCAGGGTGTTAATTTGAGCCCTCCCAGTGAGCTCTGACCTCTCAGCCCTGAAGAATGCTAATGATGTAGAAGTGATAATGCCGGGGATCATTACTCACTTTGTCAGAGGTTGTCTATGGATGACACAGATAGTGTCATGCATACTTGGTTTCTCCTAATGCGTGCATCATAGCGCTACAAGTTTTTTCTTAATACATCCATCTACAGGTGCTTATACATGCGTGCACCATTTATCACCATAGTCTGTGAGAGGAACGGGAAACCGTCATGGATCACACAAACTCTTTCTCTGCATTGACTCACTTTCAGTGCCATACTTTCTGTAACCTAATATACCCTAAAGAATGGGCTGCGGCAATATGAGAATAAGTACAGTATTGTGTGGCAGTAGAGATTTGGCAATACCATAAGGTCTCCAGTTGTATCAGACCATTAAGTTCCTTAATGTATCATGTATTCCTTTCATTGGACTCACCCAAAACATTCCCATCTGTTATTCTCCGGAAATATACTTAATGCTGATATAAAATTACAATTACTTCAAATGAAGGTTTTATCCATATCTTTAAAAGGATTGGGTCATTCATTTTATTTAACATCATAATATAACCACAATAATTCATTCAAGTGAATGTCGATACAACATTAAGCGAAGTAGGTTCATTTTCTACAAATGCATTATATTTATGGGTTTTGTGTCATTACGTTTGATAAAATGTACAACAACTGCAAAGTCATAAAACATAAACCCATAGAATTAAAATATAACTAAATGGCACTGCCTCCTGAAAACCACGAAGATATTAAAGATATAAGAATTTAGGTATGTGCCAAATTTTGTCCTGTATGTTTTCCTTTACTTTAGCCTCAGATGGAGCTCACACCCCATCACCTCTCATCAGTTGCTGTATGTCAGCCCCACTGTGAGATTCTTCCTCTGCCTCCCATTTCTTCACCTCTTTAATACAGCCGAGAGTTTTAGAGCGAGCTGCTTGGTGCAATGACGTGATGGGCACAAGTAAGAAAAACATGTCTTGTCTGATTAACATGGACTTTTGCTCCAACTTCATGTTGTAACACAACTGAATTACTCACGCTAGGACTCTTGTAACCAGTGCAAACTAATAAAACACAACATTAAAAACAATCCATTATTACTTCCTACAGTTTTTTTTTCCTTCAATGCAAATAGCTAGTTATAGCCTTCAGCATTTGTTTCTTGGAATGACGCTTCCATGTAGTTGCACAGACAGGTATGCTTTTGGATACAAATGGAAAAAACATTGCCTCAGGGCTCACTTGTTCCTCCCTTGGAAATTCCTCAAGGCCTCCCCATAATGTGGCCCCCCTGCAACCGCACGTACATGCTGGAGTGTGTGATTCACGCGCTGCTAACCAGGCAGCTTTCTGTCTGACTGGTTTTCAGCTAAAGAAATCCACGGAGTGAAATTGCACCTGGTATGAATATTATACTGAACTTGATAACGTGTAAGCATGAGCCAGATTAGATGGAAAAAAGAAAAAAATCTATGGAAAAAAGATAGGCATTAACATTTCTTTGGTAAAATGTTTTTCCCTCGCAAACAAACTTTCGTAATCTTGCAGTTTCTCTGGAATTCTACGACATGTTGGTAGAAGCAGGCACGCCGTTACTGAAAAGCATTCTGTGAATTCTTGTGCAGTGTTTGAAGATCACAGGCTGCATCCTTGAATGTGGCCCTGGGATCGGTTTCAACATGAACAAAGTGGAAATAACTTTAGCGGATATCTAGCGTGAATACAAGCTGTTTCGTTGCATAACCCCTGTCTGCACAACAAATCGAACAAACAACAATCAGGTAAGATTCCAGCAACATATCATTGATAAAAACTCAAAAGAACAGAGTCTGGACAGGGTGGGAGTGTGACGAACATGAGACTACAATAAGGAGAGCATCTATTAGAGATGACTAACCATTAAATAAAAAGAAGATGTGCGTGTGTTTTACGCAATGCTATATGAAACTTTGTCTACACACAACAATAAGCAGTCTGTAGGAAGGCCTTTGATTTCGTAAATATCTGTATTCCTCAGTATACAATCTCTATAATCAAACACGGAGAGACGACAATGTTTAGATGACAGCTGCTCTCTCTCTCCATGTACTGTACTGATCCTGCAGTCAGATAGCTATACAGACAAGTCTGGACGGCGCTCTTCGCTCAGAAACATACTGAAAACATCTGAAAACCTGGCAACAACCCTGCTATTTCTGCCACTAAAACACGCCAGGTGGGGAGAGAAGGTGTGCTTTGTTAAGTTAACTCTGTAGTTGGAGGAGAATAGAAGCTGATTTTGCTGGACTAGGTTCTAAAATATTCCTGGCATATTAATAATATAAATTTTTTTTGACGTGTTTATTTGACTCTTCTAGCAAAAACAACCTCTCCGGTTTCATAATGACTGTCACACATTTCTTTGCACGACCACACATCCAAACCACACCGCACCATCACCACCACACCCAGACTGTCTGACTGTCTTACCTGTCTGCTGTGTGTTTTTCAGGGTTGCTGAGTTATTATCGTTGAATCGGAGATTGATGCCGTTTGAGCACTTGGGGACTGAGCCGTTCACGTGAGTCCCGCCGTTCCTCTTGATTGAGCCGCTGTGGCTCGACACCGGCACAAATGTTGGATCAAGATCCATGATGAGCTGGTTGAGCTGATCGATGGAGTTGTCGATGTCCATCGTTAGAGATTTGAACTCCTCGTCGCGTTTGTTGTTGTTGTTGTTGTTTGTCGTCGCCAGCTCCTTGTGCGGCGCTGTGTTTCTCAGAGCATCTGTCGTCATGTCCCTTGTAGGCCCCTGTGGTTCAGTAGGCAGGACTGCTTTGGGGGAACTGCTCCCTTGCTTGTTCCCTGGGTATCTTTCTGTATCGTTTCCATCCTCAGGCATGTAGATAAACTGTTGTGCAGCAACCATCTGCTGCTGGCGAACCCAGGACTGTGTGGAATAGCTTCCCTGTCTGTAGACATGCTGCTTGGGCATGGAAGTACTGCTGGGATTAGAGGAGGCCACAGAGTTGCTTCTGGAGCTCAGACAGGCCCTTCTAGCATCAGTGTAGGCTCTCTCGTACTCCTCCATGGGAGGAGGTGCAGGGTGATGGAGGTGGTGCTGGCTTTGACTTTGCTGCTCCTCTCCTCCGGGACTCCCAAACCCATCTGACAGCAGGGAGTTCTGGCTGCTCTTGTGGCAGGAGGATGACAAAGTCCCTAAACTGTCCACACTGTGCAGATCGTGACCTGTAATGACCTCATCATCCAGGATGTCTGTTTCCCTCTCTCTAGGTCTGGGGTCTCCATTAATGTGCACTTGAGCTGGGACTGTCTGCTGGATGCCCCCCCTGGGGCTTGGATCATCCATTTCGTCCACTGAAGGGTCCTCAAGTCCAAAGCCACTTAAAAGACGCTTCAGCTGAACCTTTTCCTGCTGGCTCGGGCCCTGGTTAGGCTTGATGGTGTTGGTGGTGTTGGAGGTGATGGTAGTGACAACAGGTGTGGGTCTGTCTGCCCACAGAGAAGTGCTAGACAGGCCCGAATCACTGCTGACAGAGAGGGCGTGGTCGCTGTGGTCAGGGCTGGACGTAGCAGACGTGGTGCGTGCCCCTCGGCCCAGTGTGGCCTCTCCTCCGATGGGGCTCCTCTTGTTAGCTGCTTTGTCCTGGGTTAGGCCTTGAGAGCGTGGCGCTGCAAAATAGAAGAAATGCAGCGCTTCATACAGTCAGCTGGTATGGGGCACACGTACACACACAAGAGACACACGCAAACGAACACAAACAGTACGGAAACCACAGACTACACACGACTCTGACATGCACAGTCACGTCATCCCACAAACTCCATCATTCAGAATCTGTTATTGGCAGAGCTCAACACTTACAAGCACACCTCGACTTGACAAAAGACAATATTCCAGACAACACAGAGCAAACAACAGACGCCAAATAACTAGAACATTAATACATTGACAGAGAAAAACATGTGAATCATGTTACTGAAGTGAGGCGAATCCCCTAATTACAGTAGATGTGTCGGAAAATCACCCACATTATTCAAATCCCCTCTTTTTGATAGTGTAATCCAATCTGATTTCAACCAGTGATATTCCAGCAATTATCACCTCCCACCAGGCCACCCAGTGATCTGCCAAGGTGCTAGTGTATGCAGTGTGCGCAGCAGACAAAAGGTGATCCTCGTGCACAAGTTACATAAGAGAAGAAAGTTAAGTCTTTTATACGTCATTACAAGAGTCAGACGGCTGTGGATCTTCAGAGTCTGACCCCTGCATTCCTCACGCTGCTGTGATTAAGCCACCTTACTCCCTCTCGCCTGCCCCTTGACCCCCCCAACATATGTCCAAACAACCTCCTTAATCCTCAGAAGAAGTCATTTTTGCAAGGCAGAGTCGGATCCATCACAACAGAAAACTATAAAAAGAGAAGCAGAGCCTTTCTCGACTTACGCCAAATGAGGTTTGGATAAGAAATGCATGCAGGCGCTGTGGCAAAGTAAGTAAAAGTTGCTGTTTCACTGTAATTCTCCCTCTTTCTCAACAAAAGGGAGCTGGAACATGACTCCTATGCTTCTCCCTCAGTCTACAGCCTTAAGTACTTGCCTTTCAGTCAAACCATGACTAGAGGTTCTGAATACCAGACACGCATGATAAAAGCCCTCCTCCTCCCCAAAGGCTCCTGTATGTATGGCTTTGCCCCCCTCTCTCTCTCTCTCTGCTCACACAAACACACTAGTTGAACCTGCATCCGGCCTTGAACAGCCTCGGCTCAGGCCTCCATGCAGGTCAGCTCTGCTGGGAGTTTTTTTCCCCGACAAATCCCTCTCGTAACATTCCTTCAGGCAAGGTGCAAGCAGGTTTTAAAGACAGATGTTTCCCCCCTTTTTTCTCAATACCGGCCATCTTCACCCCTGTCATCGTCCTGCCTCTCTTTGCCCCCCAACCCCTCCCCTCATGGCCACTCATCTGTCTCAAGAAAAAAAAGAAGAAGAAAGCTCTTACCTTCGCAAACCACTGCCAGGTAATCACAAAAGACAATCCCAGTCTCCGGGGGAAAAAAAGCTTGCAGTTAAGAAGAGGCAGCGCAGACGCACAAGAGCGGACATGGCTTTCAAGGAGCAGATAATAGCCAGGGTCAAATCAAGAGAGTTGGAATAAGTTGGCCCTGCTCTCTTTCTCTGCTGAGAAGGTGAGAGTGTTTGCACTCCACACAAGGGGGGACCTTGAGATCTCCAAATAAGGACAGAGGAATGTAAACAAGTGAGGCGGAGCTTAAGGGTGGAGGCGGGATGGAGGAAAGCAGTAACCCGACCTCTTGCCCTGCATTAGGGGACTACCCCACTGGGGAGAAAAGGGGGAAAGAAAGAGAGAGAGAGAGAGAGGGCGGCCCGAGAGGATCAGAGAATGAAAACAACATTCCTGCAGCTCCAGACTTTTTCACTCTGTAAAAAGACACTTTTTAATTAAAGCAATCCTTCTCCGTCTACTTGGGAGCTCTGGGCAATTTTCAAGAAAAGCAGCAGTTGTGTTCCTCTCACTCCTGTGTGTCATGAAATTGCACGCCTGCCGTCCTCATGTATGATATCGGCAAAAGAAACAGATGTGCTCTAAACTCAATTATGGGCTTCCAGCAATTGTTTTGTTTTACCTATTATCAGAATCACACTGTCATTAACAAACCCATGAATGGTTAACCAAGAATGTTCTTAGCTTAAGAAAACAGTCAAACCTTTTATATCGAGCGTTCATCGTGTCGGTTGTTGTGGTATGGTCAGTCCCTGAATAATCCACCAATTACAGTGCGAGAGAGTGGCGAAACCAGAACTGTTCCTCAAGCCGCTGTCGTATCGAAGGAAGAGGTCTGCTTGTGTTTGGCTATGCAATTACAAAAGCTTTCCATTCCTTCTGACTTACTAACATCCACACCTCCCAAATGCCAAAACTGTGAGTCGAAAGCATAATGATGATGATCATCATCCACTTTTTTTTCCGCCCAAGCTTCTACGTGTGCCTCAGATTGTGTGTAGACGACAGCACTTTGGGATCTGGGATCTCTTAAAAATCCTGTGTACAGTTTGTGCAGGACACACTGTACTGTACATACAGGAAGAATAGAGAGGGGCAAACTACTGAAGTAAAACTTCATTAAGAAAGAGTTCAGTTGTGTAAAACATTTTCTCACGTACCCCTGGGATATCTCGCCATGCAGACAGCTTTATCCGCCCAGGTTTTGAAACATCCGTCCCTGAAAATTCTGCTTTTAATTCTTTACCATGAAGGTGAAACATCAAAACATGGACATTTCAAGCTAACATCTCATCTTTTTCCAAAGTTTCTCATTGTTATTTTTAAGCAAATTGTGTGGTTTGACATGAGCATTACCCTTGTGCGGGAACGGGCGGTTACATCTTATTTGCATCTTATTTGGATGATTAATTTTCATTTGCATCTCATATAGTCAATTTCCATATTGTTCATATGATTGCTCAATACAGCTCACTGACAATTACAGTCCAGTCACCCTATAACAGCCATATATTCTATATATTTTCGTTTATTGTTATGTACCAATTTATATTAACAAATTCTTTGTATGTGGAAACCTACTTGAGAAAAAAAACCTGATTCTGACTCTATATAAATTTAAGTTACGTGTAATGGCTTTCTTGCTTGCAGCCATACATATTTGTTCAGCCTGTGCCACAAGTTTATTTGGGACTTTGCTCCAGTATAATGTGACAAAAGTTCCAAATTATTTCATTATCTCTTTAATGGCATCTAAAAATGAAAAGGAGAATAATAGGACAAGCAAAGGAAATATGAACATGAGCCTTCAGCCACACTGCCTTTTTTTTTTTAGAAACTTTGGGATGCAAAAATATCAGATTATGTTCTTTCAACAGACCTGCCAGGACTGTGAATTGATGATTTCCCAGATATCTCAAGGCCTGATTATGTTTCCTATTTCCTTTTGATACGGACTGTAATCTCTGATGGGTTTTTTTTTCGTGTTTGTTGTTATTCGTTTAATTGACACATTAGATGTTTGTTGCTGTAGAAATAGTCCCTATGAAAACGGAGGAGCACATTTTCTGTAAAAAGATATTTTAAAACTGAAAGGTTATTTTTTTAATGATCTATCAGGGTGGCAACAGACATCACAAAACTATCTGCATGGCTTTATATTGCCAGAAGAAATGAGAAAATAATTAATGTAAAAATGTAATTTGGGGTGAGCTGATCCTTCGGCTGTCACGCTACACAAAGGCAGCAACCAACTTTGACAGTAAACTTAAGTAAACAACCTTCTGGAAAAACAATCTTTTAAAATTCAGCTCTTTCACACATGGGGATAAACACACACCATCACTGAAAAACCATTGAAGTAAATGAGGTTTTCTTTTCACAACCTTAGCACTACAGTGGCAAACGTTTTTTTAGACTTCCTCCTTCTGACCAGCCTCTGAGTGACAGCCTCTCAGAGACAAACTGAGCCCGCCAGAGGGCTGGTGGTAAGTAGATGTAGAATTCCAACAAAGCTCCCAGTCTTCCCTCTCAGATGTAGTGTTTACACGAGAAAACAAGGCTGTAAATATCCCACATGAATGCTTTGGAATCAAGGCAAGAGAAAACAAAAATTGCTCCTTTGTTGATGTCTTTTCTTTTGCTTTGATGAATTCTTAAATTTGAGTGTTTTGCTCTTTCATTGCATTCCCAGAGGTGTGTGTAAAAATTCTACATGGCTGTGTTGGGGTAATTTTAAAAGAAAATTAAAAAAAAAAGAAAAAAGGCAGCTCATTTTCATCAAGCTGAACTTAGCTTATAAAAACACTCAATGAATACTGGGAAAGGGTGGATCTGTGTTTTAATGCTACCACCACGTCGCTCTATTCTGGGAGGTTGTTGTGAATTCTGTGGTTGAGTGCAGAGCAACAACCGCAGCTAGGACGGGACGCCCCGACAGGGTGGCTCTGAGTGTGAGTCTATGTGTGTGTTTGTGTGTGTGTGTGTGTGTGTGTGTGTGTGTGTGTGGGATGGTTAAAGCATGCCTATTCATTTGATGAAACAACAAAATAGAAATCTCTTGAGAACCGACTGCTCTTCCTCTCAACCCAGCATTCCCTACATACAACAACTCTCCTCCCTGTCCTCCAAACAGAAACAACACTGTTTGTCATGCCCATCACACTGCTACCGAAAAGTACATTTTAGCTTTCATTTCCTTTCCTCGCCATAATAAAATTCTTGTTTCCACAGGGCCTGCCTGCCTGCTCATGATTTAAGTCCCACTTGTGAGTAATAACTCCCGTTAGCAACGATTGAAACATAAACCAAGCTGGTTGGTGACTGTGTGTGCATGTTAATGCAATCACACTGCAGTGCCTAAATAACGTGGAGTACAGGAACCTGTCACGCTGTGTTAATTCCCAGAGAGAAAAAGAGATTTTGTGTGTCTTTGTGGAAGTGAGAAAACATGTTTTAGTAATAGCGAGAAAACATGCCTAAATAACACCATATGCAGCCCTATTCATACTGATATTTCCACTCAGATAACATGAGACGAGTGTCTGACTGTCTGAGCACTGTCTGACGAGTCATGTTGTGTTAATGCAGCGTAGTAATCAATACCTTCACCATCACAGATGTTCTGGTAGGAATCCCAGCGGATTAGAGGGTCTGCTGTGTTGTAGTCCACAATAACATCCGTCCCATTTTGCCACCTGTCTGCACCTGGACAAAGATAACATCATGTAAATATAATATTTAGACATCAGGAAATACAATTTGTTATTAGGTTGTTGTCACATACTAGATACATGGCTCAAGGGAGGAGAACATTTTTATTTGGCAGTGCCTTCATCAGCTTTCAGGGGATTTACTGGTACAATCATTCATGTTCAATTGATAGGTCTTTCAAGTGTAAAAGCTTTAAACGTATAGTTTGACATTTTGGGAAATACCCTTATTAACTTTCTTGCCAAGAGGGAGATAAGAAGTTTAATGTGTTCTCATGTCTGTATGCTGTCTGCTGGTGGCCGTAGCCTTATATTTACAAGATAGATATGAGTGAGAGTTATCATATCACACAATAACAACAACATATAAAGTCCCAACAAGTTTTATTCAAGGTTTTACTTTCACTTCTGATGCTGTAGATGGAAATCATATTAGCATCATATTGATGACCACAATGGCCAAAAAATAACCATATTTAGTTTCACCCAAGCCAAAATAATGTAACAAACACTCAAGAAAATATATGATATGTTAGACACACATACACAGACCCATACAACAGAGCTTCACCCCTGCGGGGCTCTGGGGCGGCACATGCTGTGCTTCTTTACGTCTCTGTCAGCACACACTTCACACTACATTTCCCCTCTGCAGCATTCCACATCCCCTCTCACCAGGGGGCAGAGGGGGAGGAACAGAGCGCAGGGCGGCACGAAGGGCAAAATGGAGAAACAAACTCTGTGTCTGCTTTTCCGACTAGCTCTCCCTCTAGCAACTTTCGGGAAAAGAAAAACAAAGAGTTAAGATATCTACCTGGGATCTTCTCTGGTCCCTCTGAGAACACTAGCTCCACTTTACCATAATCTGCAAATCTGGGATCTGGAATGTAAGCATACAGGAATGCCATTAGTGTAAGCCACTCAGAAATGGAAAGATGAACGGTGTCGTCTGCGAATAGGATTCTGTCAGTACACGTAACATGTTTGGTAAAACAAGATTATTGGTCTCAAAGCGCCAAGTCTAAATTAAGTCCAGACCGAGCCCTGCAGATGCTGCGTGGAGCAGAGGAGTTGCCGTAAACTAACGGCGGCACGTTGAAACCTGTTCTTAAGGTTTTTTCAGGTCTACCTTTGTTGGCAGTCTCCATGTCCTCTTTTTCAAACATCAGGTTGTAGCCCTGCACTGCTCCCGTGTGGAACTGCAGTCGGAAAATAACTTCACGTTCTGAAGTTATGTCACTCTTGTGATAGCATTTAATCTACAAAAGAACATACACAAATATTATGAATACCCCAATCTATAGCGATATCTGAACCCTTAAAAAAAGGTTGATTTCTCTACCATGATGTCGCCTTTTAGAAGCTGGGCAGGCTCCAGGCTGATGCATACACGGTCTCTGTGGCCTGGACCGATGTGACTGAGACAAAAACAACAGAGTCAGAGTTAGTCAGAGTTTGAAAGCAATCACAGATATTTACACAAGGCAGTAACTCCGAATTCAAATCAGCATTAAACTAAGTTAAACAAAAATTGCTTTCATGCGTTGAAGAAACATTCTTAAAAATAAACAATAATGTTAAAAATACTCAACCACATGTGTAAGCCACTCACTAGATTCCAGATGAATAGACTGCTTGCATTCCCTGGTAAACTTTGATGTATGGACGACAAACTTGAAAGAAAGAAAGAAAAAAGATTATTCTCTTCAAACAAGTGCATTAATAACCTTTAGTACCACATTAATCACGAGTAGCTTCTCAGATTGTTTTGCTCACAAGTGTGATAAGCTGTTGTTGTGAGAAAAGGATTTCAGCCCCACTATGTGACGAAGACCTCTGTTGTTTCAGTGAAATTAATGAAAATAGCAATTTACATGCAAACACGGGTGTGAATTCCCATGGGTCTACTGGGAACTCATAAAAAAGTTCTTCTCTTCACTTCTGTTTACGCAAGTGCCTCTATCTGTCTGAGCATGTGTGTTGGAAAAAGACAAAGATATAAAGTATAGATAAGTCTCCGTCTTGTTTACTGCTTCAGCTGTGATGTGGTTGTGTTGTGGTTCTTTTATACAAGCATGGTAGCGGCAACTGGATTTTCATTGGGAGTTGCAGCTGTGTGTATAGTGATAAACAATATGAGTTTAACCTCCAGTGGCGTCGAAGTTTGGTATTCCGTGAAGGATGACGCAGTGCAGGAACAGGGGTGATGCATTGATCTTCATGGATCCACTCAAGAGACTGTTGAGGATCCAAACATACCTGATGTGAAAGCACAGAGTTGGGTGTAAATAATATGCAGGATTATTCTTGTCATCGAGTATATCGAGTAAGCATATTTTCCAAAATGTTGAACTCTCACTAAGTCTGAGAAAATAACCCTGATGATGTCATAATGATGTCAGCAGAGTTATCTCAGTTTTGGCTTGACAATTACAGTTTTGTTTTCTGAAAGGCCTGCGTTGCTACGATGAGGATATTTACCAGGCAGGGAAGGTCTAATGAAAAAAATCATCAGGTTGCATTATGGGAAGTGTAGGATCCAGTGTTTGTTGTTATAAGTTAAGTTATAGTCAGTAAATGTCTGATTAAAAAAAAGGTAAACAAGACTTCTTGACAGGTTGTAGTTATATTTGCATTAATACCACTCTTAAGGCTTTACATTGAATAAGCAGCTGGTTAGCTTAGCTTAGCACAAAGACTGGAAACAGGGGGGACAGATAGCCTGGTTCTGTCCAAAGTTAAAAGACTCTCTTAACCTTCCAGTAAATCCAAAGCTGTTTAATCTGTACAAGAACCGAAGTGTAAAAACAACAATTTGTGGTTTTAGGGGGGGATTAAATAATAATTGTGTTCTGCGCTATTTCTTGGCTGGTAGTAGTGACTTCCTAGTGATTCTGCTCGTTGCCTGGAAACCTTGTGACATCCCTGAATTTTGACAAGCTACAAGACAACAAAATATACAGTTTACATACTAAGTAATGAGCTTTAGATTATCTTTTTGGTAAATAGATTTTGTTGCCTTTGGACACAGTCAGGCTAGCCGTTTCACCCATTTTTTAATATTTATGCTAAGCTAAGCAGCTGTTGGCTATAGCTTCATATTTATTGTAAAGTCATGAGACTGGTATCAATCTTATATTTAAATTCTTGGCAATACTTCAGCTTTGGTGCTGAAACTCAAGTTATTAAATTTGCACCCAGCCGTACCAATATGTCCTCATCTGTTTATGTTGCAATTGCTAAATGTTGCTAAATGTTAGGTTGCATAAACTTTAGGACAAGACAGTTTGGAGAAACTTGCAACTAGAGCCATCAGCGCGAGCGATGATGATTCACAATGACACACAGGGCAAGGATTACACCAGGTCACAATGGAGGTCCCAACAATCAACAATGATGGGCTTTTTCAGTGAAACAAAAAGACAAACAGCACCAGGACATGCAACGTTTTGTATTGAATCAGGTGGGTTCTGGGACATGAATGTGTTTTAGATGTGGGTCAACAAAGCACCAGTCAAACAACACATAGATAGATGCATGTTGCTAGACAGAAGGGCGTGCTTGAGTTTTGGGTCTTACCGTTTCTGCGAAGGTGTCATCAGAGCTGAGACCTTATCATCATAGTATTTCCTCATCGCGAAGCGGTCCAACGCCTGATCAGCACTTTGAGGGAGACAGAGAGACACATTAAACACTTTAGGTAATTATGACTCCAGAGAGACAGATTACACTCCGCTGCTCTATAATTGAATGGTGTTAACCCTAACTTGAATTAGGACAACACACACCCACACACACACACACACACACACATGCACATGCATAATGGACAAGAGTGAAAGTAACCGGAGAGACAGGGGATTCCAGCAGAGAGGAAGAGAATGCCAGCCTTAAGTAAACATGTAGGGGGAGAAGAGGCCAGAGTGTGCACAGCTCTGCTATTCAGACAGACCTAAAACCAACAGGCGCTGGAGCCTTTTCACCACAGCTCTGTTTCTCTCTCGTCGGCCCTCAGCCTCTGCTCCACCCCCTCCCACCCCCCCCTGAATCTATTCCATTGTAAATCTGCCTCATTGTTTTTCCTATCTCTTCCTCTACCTCTTTTTTGCCCTCTGTCTTTCACATTCGCCTTACCGACCCCGGTCTTCCTCAGCGGGACACAAACACTATAAAAGGGGGAAGCCAAATCGAAGGCCGACGTGTGCTCATGCCACAGTGAGTGCTGTGTGCATAGTGGCAAAACACCAGACCAGCCTCTCCTAATGTTTGCAGCATTTCTTTACTTTAGGGCTTAGTAAAGTCGAATTTGTATGGCTAACAATGGTTAGAAAATTTGGTTTTCTTCCTGATGAATAGATTTCATGAAACTGACACTGTGGCCAGAAGCTATTACAGTAACTAACTAACATTTTTCAAAGTTGATTCATGCAATTCAATACAGGGTGATTCATGGCTTAAACTGTGTGGTTTTTTCTTTGAATTTGAAGGGGGTGACTTTCGTTTTGACTCACTCTGAATCACCTTGACCCTACATTAAAAAGAGGTAAATAAATCAGCTGCGGTTAGGCAACGACATTGCTTGCGGTCTATGGAATGAATCTTCATCAAATGTTGTGGGTTGTTGTTGATATCACATACTGCCAAAAGAGAGTGGGCGCTCTCTGATTACGATAAATCCTGACTTCCGAGCAAACAACGTCACTTCTAGTAACATAGCATGAAAACATAGTAGGGACAACATAGTAGGGGTTACCTGGCAGACACATCAGTGAAATGCACAAAGGATGAAATGACGACTCCGACTCGGCCTTTGCCGCCCTAAAGTAACAAGAGAACACAGGAGATGATTTACAACATGCAGCACTTGTAGTTTTACTCTGTTTTAAAAGACCCAAATATTATTTTCACAATAGTCTTTGTGCTCTGAGTGATGGGATCCTATGTAAACATTTTTTTAAGTTAGAACAAAGTTAGAACAGTATTGGTTATTTCACATGACAGTAATCTGTATTTGTTTTTTTCTCTCCTCTCACTGGTTTGAAGCAGGCATGGCTAAATTGGAAAAAGCTGGTGTCATATATCTGCGTAAACTTCTGAGTCGAACTATGATGACAGTTGGTGGGTTGTTGGGTCACTGTCAATTACAGCTGCATTGATCGATTTGGTGTCAACTATGAAATTAAGCGTTAACTATTTTGAT
Source organism: Larimichthys crocea (assembly GCF_000972845.2). Lineage (NCBI taxonomy): Eukaryota > Metazoa > Chordata > Actinopteri > Sciaenidae > Larimichthys > Larimichthys crocea. The sequence continues at coordinate 12,574,279 of NC_040012.1, forward strand.
AATTGATTGATAAATGATTTTCAGAAAAAAAATACAAATATTTTGGATTCTGGCTTCTCAAATGTGAGTATTTTTCGCTTTCTTTAGTCGTCTATGACAGTAAACTGAATATATTTACATTGTGGACAGAAGAAAACATTTGAAGACATTTTTCACCATTTTATAGACCAAATAACTAATCAATTAACCGAGAAAATAAATGGTTGACAGATTCATTGACAATGACAGTGATTGTTAGTTGTGGTTGGATTGTTGCTTGTAAATATTTAACACCATAGAAAAATATTTAATGCAAGTTTTTGAAAGTTTTAACAAAAAAGAACCTCAGAAATGTGTCATGCCATAATAATTACAAGTTTTTAGTTGTTACTGTAGTAGTAGTTATTAGTATTAGTTCAATTATTTAGGCAAAACTGAAATACAGTTGCTTCAACACAACCTGTAGATGCTCACCCTGCAGTGTATAACCACCACATGAAGAGGGTCAGCATTGAGCCAACTCTCCATGGCCTTACAGATGGTGCAGATCTTATCCAGAGGTGGGGCATGCATGTCTGGCCAGCCTGTATCGAGGGTCTGAAAACACATCACTCACTTTAAACAACTCCCCATGCGTTACCAATCAATATTACACTGTTTACTGTGGCTGGCTAGACAAAGCTGATCAAAGAGGATGATATATTTTGTCACGTAAGCTTACCTTGGGGTTCATTCTAGAGAGATCATGTCTTTTCTCTGACAGGTTGATAATCTAAAAAGAACACACAACAAAGCAAATGTACTTCTAAGATCACTGCATTCCACTTTAACACTGATTCTTGCATTAGCACAAATGAAAGATGAACTGTGCACTCTGAGGTCAATACTCTCATGTCAATATCCCATGAAAGGCAGTCGGCCCTGACATCAATACTGTTTGCCCTTTGACACTTGACTTCAACGTGAGACAGCGGGCAGCACAAGGACAGAGCACTGACCAGGTAATTATCTGCATGCTTGGACTTGAGCATTCGTGTGACATCCTTCAGGTTGTGAGAGTAGATCTCTTCTGAGCACCCCCGGGGGAAGGACACAGCGATGATACGCTCTGTGATATAAGTCAGGTCTAGCTCATATCCCTCCTCCATCCTGAATCTTGGGATTTCCTGTAAAAAATAAAGCAGAGACACAGGTGGCTGGGGACCTTCAATTACCTCACACCATTCCCACTTTAAGCAGGTGACTTTGCATGAGTCAATGTTTGACGGTCAAAGTCCCTCTGCTTTAGTCATTGTGTCCAAGTTTCCCTCAGATATCTTTAGAGAATGACCTCAATTCCAGATTGGATGACAGAGACCAGATTGGGTGTCTTGTTTGCTCACAGTGTGCGTCACAAATACTGTACTGGTTGTAATGAAACAATATATGCTTTTGAACATGTGAGAGATGATGATGCTACTTATCTCCACTGCGAAACAAGATACGGTGCAGTGTTATCAAAAGATTAAACACCAACAATCTAGCACCCCACTGTCAGTCAGTCGGAGCAACAATAACAGAGACAAAAAAAACTTTCAAAGAACTCCGGTTGAAACCAGTTGCTGTAAATCCCTGAGTGATGGCGTGTCCCTGTGACCTCATGGCCATGCACTTCCTGCAGCGGTGGTTGGGAGAGAGCCTGTCTCACTCCACCACATCCACAGACACATCCCTTACTCTCTTATCTAGTCATCTCTGTATGCTCTGTGCTGTTCTGTCAGCCGTAGAATAGCAAAGTGTTGCCTGCTATGACTGGCGCTGACACTATTAGTCGATTCAATTAATAAGTCAACTCACAATAGTTTTTTGTTTTGGACAATAACATTTGTTGAGGATTTGCTGTTTCTCTCTGTTTTTGATGATTTTCAAATACAAATCAATATATTCTGTATTTTTTTTTACTTCTGGTTGGAAAAAACAAGTAATTTAAAGTCATCATCGTCTTACTTCTGGTTGGAAAAAACAAGTAATTTAAAGTCATCATCGTCAAGTTTTTTATTATTTTCAGACATTCTATAGAGAGAGAAAACAAAGATTATTCGTGAAAATATTATTGGAGATCGATAATAATGATAAATTTTAGCTCTCATCAGCCATGCACTAAACAAAGTCACACAGCTACAGCAAAATATGTAGCCGCTCCCTCTGCCTGGAACATTCTTAAATAAAAGATTGTAAAGTTTGGTCTCTCTGTAAACTGTGTGTGAACACTCCACACACACTTCAAAAAAACTGGGTGATCTTTTTTCTGCTTGCCAACGCTTTGCGGGTATTTTAGGATCCTGATGTGTTCGTCTCAATTAGGTTGGTTTTTGTGGCACATTTTGTGTTTTTAAGTTGCTGTCACACAGCAAAGCAAAGTGAATGAAGCTTTCCTGGCCAAATAAAAGGTAAATCAATTAAATAAAAAAAGTTTTTAATTTATGCTGTAAATGGCTCTGTTTGAAGTTTTTACATGGAAGTGTTCCCAGCTGCTTTTCTAATTATCTGAAGGAGGTAGCGGGGGAGATAATATGTTGTGGCACCAGATCCAAGGGGGCAAACTTTGTTAAGTCTAAACTGGATAAATTGTATCAAGATTCCTCTGTCTATGCTGGTGAACGGGAATAACCTATCTCTTTTAATTAAATAAGACTTAATATGAACTATGTCATGCAGCTGTTGTCTTTTGTGGTTTAGTTTTTGACACTTTTTTACTTTGTTGGCTTCCTGAAAAAAATGGATTGTTTGTTTATATGACTCAGTTGTCTAGTATTCAGTCGCTATTTTCTAATATTTCTTGGTGTGAGACATTAAATATCTTGGTAAAAGTTGGTGGACCGTGAAACCATACAGTCCAGGACTTTATAGCTCTTTCTAGTGTTGCAACTAAAGATTGCCTTCATTAGCTATTAGTCGTTTGGTGTATAAAAAGGTTAGAAAATAATGAAAAATGGCAATGTTCATGTTCTTTTATTATCTGGATGTATAATTATTAATTATTTAGAATAATGTAAAACAGGAAAACGAGCAAATTTTCTCATTTGAGAAGCCTGCAGCAGCAATCTTAGTTTTGTTTTTTTAACCAGAAGATTCACTTTAACCATCAATCACTTGTCAAAATAGTTTCCATTTAAATTTATGTTGATTAATTAATCAATTAAATCGACTAATGGTTTCAGCTTCCCTGACTAAATGTGATATATTGAGTATAAATATATCAGAATATTGGCAATAAAGCAAACCAAACCCTAAATTCTGTATGTTGATGACTTGAATAACTGATCTATACTTGTGTGTAGCATTTAGAGATAAGTGATCAATAGCGCATGACAAATGATTCCCATTTCACACAAACACGAGCACACACTCTCAGAAACAGAGACACATTCCTGAAGCCGCCAAAGATATCATCAGCCTTCTTGAATGACTCCAATTGTTTGTTGTGATTAAAATGATCCATAGTCAAGAATGTGTTCATCAATTAAGTTTGCAATGACTGCAGGCTACAGCCCCAACACTTTGAAGGGGTCCAGGGAGGGAGCCATAAACCAGAGACAGTGTAGCCACAGCTTAAACCAACCCTCAGAGCGGAATGAAAGAGGCCATGTGTATGAAGAGGTCATCACTCAGGGAAACAGGGCAGGGTGTTTTGTGAGTGTGTGTGTGTGTGTTGGTGGAGGTGGAGGTGGTGGGAGCGGGTGGGAAGAGGTCCTAGGGGATTGTTGGGACTAATGGTGGGGTTAGTCTATTTCCCCTGAGACTTTGAGGAAAAACTGTTGACTAATGGGAAATTAATGAACAGGTCGCCCAGTACTTAGACTCTGTGTATCTCCAGGGCAGGGACATGGGAAGAAGGCTTAGTTGTGTTTTGGAAGTGTCAAAGTACTGTGCTAACTGGAGATGGGAAGGGTATCTAACCAACACTTAACCTCAATGTGACCCAGGAGTGTGAAAACATGTTTATTAACTCAGTGCTGCATTCATCTTTTTTAAATGACTGTTTTTAAAAAGGTCAACATTTTGACAAACGTATTCACTTTTTGGCCAAAAGGTAGATTACAATAAAAGTGATACCACACTCTAACTTAAAGACCTTTCGAGGCAAATGTATTTTGTGACTTTGGGCTATACAAATAAAATTTAAATTTGATTTAATCTCTTAAATTAAGCTAACGTTACTGCCAATAGCAAGTTAGCTTAGCTTATCATGAAACGTAGAAACGGCTATACCTGTGTCGTATAGAGGTAACAAAATCTGCCTTTAAGCACATCTCAAGTAGTCACTAATTAACAAGTTATTATCTGACATGTTTAACACGTATGAAATCCAAACATTTGCAATCACACGTTCTGGTTTTTACAGGAGTTTAACTTGGCTTGGCACAGTAAATGCCTGCTTACTAGCTTATGCCAAGAAATAGTCTCGCATATTACTTTGTAAAAACATAAAGTGACTTTTTTTTTTTTACTTTTTTTTTTACTTTTTGTGGTGGTAGGCTGATTTTGTTACCTTTAGACAGAGGCAAGCTAGCCGTTTCCCTCTGTTTCCAGTCTTAATGCTAAGCTAAGCTAACCACCTGCTACCGCTAGCCTTTTATTTAACGGACAGACACGAGAGTCTAATTTCTCAGAAGGCTAAACATCGTGAAATGTTCCCAAAAAAACCCATAGTGATGCACAAAGAGACCCGATATATCTCTTTATAAAAGCATAAATCTTATAGATATCAACCTGACGCTTATTAATATTAATTTCATATGAATCATTCATGCACAAAGCTGCAGCAACCGACATCCTTTTCCTATTCAACCTCTCACTTCTACTGCTCATCACTCAGGCTAACATGAGCGACTTGCCCCAGCATGCACTAAAGATAATTGGTCTTTAATTTGCACTGACTGCTTTTGTTCCTGGTTTGAGGTGCAGCATTAGCTCACAAAGGCAGAATAAGCAGTGCCAAGGAACTCAAATCCCGAGCCCACCCATGGCACTGTGAGAGTAAGGCTGGTAGATGAGTGGGGTAGGCAAGGAGAGATTCGAGAAAACGGGTTGCCAGGTCTACCGTGGGCAAGCTGAAACAGGTTTACTAAGGTCAGGATGTTGGGGGATTAGGGTGTGTCTGGCTCCCCCAGCTCCAACCCCTGCAGGTAAGAGCTTGACTGGGCTGCGTGGGTGCTGTCAGCCACGTTCACACATGCATGACCATCACTTGGGACCAACTCCAAATGCCTTTCTTTCAATTACCCAGAATAACGCTGAAAATAAATGAATCAAACATTCCATGTATCAGTAAAAAAAAAAAAAAAACAGATTAGGAAGACATATCAAAGTGCTGGGAGGATGCCTGTTTTTTAAGGCGCCACACCCTCCACCTGGCCCACACTGTATGGAATCATCCATTTTGTATGAGCAGGTGAACCACTAGATGAAAGAAGATGGAATCATGTAATAGGACATAAACTTCAAGGAGAGTGGCCTCAAAATCCAGGCATGTGTTAGTCAGGCCCTAAGGGTTAAGCTGTGGCCTAATCAAGTGAACAGTGACCTCATAGTTGTTTTCATTTTTGAGTCCATTGTGGTGACAACACTTGGCGAAAACGTTGCATGCTTGTCTGTCGCAAATGGTCCGCCGAGCCTGGGGTTGAGCCGCAGCAACCAAATCCATTTATGCGAAAGTTTGTTTGTATGTGATTAGGCTGGTTGCTACATGTCTCTCTGTCTGTATTTTCCATTAGCGATTCCAGTGTGGCCATCGTCATGCAGATTTCTTTTACATATTTGCACAAACCAGTGCAAGAGGAAACACACTTATAAAGAGTCCCAAATGACGGAAGGGGGGAGGGGACCTTTAACAAGGTAAAAGTAAAAGTCTCAGTCATGAGATGGGGATACAAGTGCTGCTGTAATGACCACGAAAGAAAGAAGTTAGGCTTTAATTATTAAATTATCATCTGGGGCGTGACTTTTATTTCTGTTATGAATGTTTTTTCAAAATAAAATATGACAAATACTCATGATAAGTTACTATTAAAGTCTAAAGTCTCACAAAATCTTCCCCAAAGAGTCTTTGTATTTAAGAAGAAATCACCAAACTTATGTCTAATTTAAACCAAATAAACTTGAATGCAGCTACCTAATTGATTAAAAAGATAAGTTCCAAATGAGTTCGATGCAAAGTGTTTTTAAATCAATTAAAGAAAACATAAAATATTCACAAACATTACTCTGCACACATATGAAAGCAATCAAGCCGCCCCTTCCCCCATTCATGCTCCGTAATCAGGCTGAATGGCTTCTGTTGGCTCCAGTGTCTAGTTTATGATTGACATGTTGCGGCAACAGCCTCCATTTTGTGACAGCTTAAATATTTTTATAGGTCCATTAAACTGAAATGATGTGTCTGAAACTGAAAAATGGATGCACTGATGGCCCTCACTAATATAAGAAGGAAAGAAAAACTAAAAAAGCAAACCCCTTGTTACGCGTCAGTCCAAAATTTATCTGGTGCAGACTGTAGCGGCTCTAGTTTAGAGCTCAAATTTAAAGTGGGGCGATAAAGCTCATCCAAAACCAGCATGTAAGAACTGGCTCCGTTTTGCACCTATGGAAAAAGCAGCTACACATTCATTACACTACTGTCTCTTTGGGAAACTCTGGACAGGTTAATGATCTCCTAAGCTGTTTGTCTGCAAACGTGAGTAACACCTAAAGTGCCATAAATGCTTCAGGAAGTCTGGCTGCTTGTGTAGGAGGGGGGGTGCTGGAGTTAAATGTTGTTGTTTTTTTTTACCTGACTAAATTTAGCTATGAGTTTACCCTGTTAGCTTTATTTCTTTGTTTAAAGTTCATGAAAAGAACTATTCATTCCTGTTTACAGCTCCATCAGATGACTGGACAACCAGAACAGATTTGTTTTTTTACCCTTGTCCTCTGGCTGTGGCCCCCACTTGGTATTTAGCATTCACATCTAATAGCCACCTAATAACTTTGATACCATCAGCTTCACTGTTCCAAACCGCCTTGTATTCATACTTGGCAGGAGCGCGTGCCTCATACTGTGGGATAACATGTCCACAGTGACATAACAGACTGGTTTAAGGGCCCAGAGAGGGACAAGGCTACAGTTTGTTCTGGCTTTTTCCTGTTAGGGGCTCTATATATTTGTGCTGTGGCTTTGACACCCTTTCACTAGTGAAGAACTGAAATAAACAAAAATCATGAGAACTATTGAAAAAAGAAAAAGCCACTGGAGGGGGGAGGTATTTTTGGAAAGTTTATTTAGTAACCCTGGAACTCTAACGTGTATTTGTCCCGCACTTTCACAAGATATTTTTAAGGGAATAAAAATGACAGCCCTTGTTCTGAGCAAATCTGTGCACCCTTAAGGCTCCTAAAGTACTCCCTAATTACCGTTTTCTATCCCAAGGTCATAGTGGAATGCGTTCCAAAATGGATTACGTTCCCACTCTCTCGCTCTCTCTCATTCCCTCAATCTTTCTTTTTCTTTCCCCCTCCTTTCTTGCCATTCTTTTCCCCCTTTATTGCGTTCATTCTCCTTCCTTCTACAGGTCTCCTTCTCTCTGTTTAATGGCTTACACATGTCAGCCAAGTGGCCAATGGCACTGCTGTGACAAAGTGAAATGCCCCAGTGCTCCGTCCCTTGCTGTCCCTCCCAGAGTTAGATCACAGTGTTCTGCTTACAGTACACAACCCCAACCCTCTGCCAACCCACCTGTCCAAACCACACTATCAGGATCCCCCATCATCAGTCGCCCTGCCAGTCCTTTGTAAGTGCCGGCTCTTATCAGTGAGAAAAAAACGGACACTTTGAGTTTCTGACGCACATTTCTTTCGCCTTTAGGGGCACATATTGTTCATACAACTCTGACCTCAAAATAGAACCACCAACAAAAGCTATAATTGCCAGTTCAAAAATGTTTCTCCTGTCTCTCTGGGTCTGTAATTAAAGCTAATCTTGAAAGAGTTTAGCCTGCAAAAAGTTCAGAACAACCTGCATGGTTTATGTTGCTTGAAAGGAAGGTGAGCGGGGCAAGTGTAAATGCAGGTGTGTGTCTGATTTCCAAGAAGGGGGAGGGATGGACTGATATTCAGGTGAAGAGGGCTGTAGCCGCTGTGATGCAAGGACGCTTGTACATGTCATCGGCAATGGCTGCTTGAGAAACATATAGCCCTAAGGCCGCAAATACCACGCAGCAGCTGTAGCTCAAAGAAAAGACTGCGCTGAGTGTGTCTCCATCCTTTATCCACCAACTATGAGTCAACAAGACAAAAAAAATGTTTGTTTCTTTTGGAGCTTTATAGACTATTCCTGAGTACAAGTCTTCCACAAGAATGGCCCCATATGTTTCACATTATAAAAAAAAAAGTACACCATAGCCCACAACAGCAAGGAACCCCAAATTATAGCCATTGAAAAAAAACACAATTCATTGAGCAAGACATTTAAAAGCTAAAGAGACTCAAAGAGATCAAGCCAAGCTTTTAAGGAGTTCATTTCAAAGGCTGTCTGACTTTAAAAAGTAAAAAAAGAGTCAAGATCAGTGCTTGCTCAGTTTGAATGAGTCCCTTCTCTGTCCTCAGAGAACACACACACACACACACACACACACACACACACACACACATCCCTAGTTTTAGCAGGACACAGAGCCAAAGTAAATACAGAGAGCAGTGGCCTGTTTTGCACTTTGGATAAATGAGCAAACTCAATGAAATGTGACTGAGCAAAGGGCTGAAGAGGAGGATTAAAAAGTAGTGCAGTGTGTGGAAAAGTTCTAAACCTGCTTTTCTTTTTAAAGTACTGACCAGCCCGACTTTAAAAACCCTCCCTGCCAATGATTGACTGTGGAAAAAGTTCACACACCGTGCCTTACCTTTTTCAAACTGGAAGCGACTACACTGATTCTTCTTCTTCTCCTTCTTCTTCCTTTCTTTATTTCTTTCTTTGCCCCTTCTGTTTCTCTTTGTCAGTCAGAGCTGCTGAAAGGGAAAAGAGTGGAGTCCTGATCAAAGAGCTCTCAGCCCGTCATACAGGCTTAATGCAGGCTGAGAGGCTCATTTTCCTCTGCTGGAATCTGCTCTCAGGTTGTTTTTTTTGTCCCAGTCGGTGATAAAAAATAAAAAACCTTTGCTCGGATCCAGACCTGCTGCTTCTGCTTGCTTGCTTGCTTGCTTGCTTGCTCCTCAGCCCCCCCAAACACACTTCCTCCAGTCCAGGCTGCCGCTGCAGCCGCCACAAGTCCTGGCATGGGATAGTCCTCCCACTGCGCCGCTAGGGCTGTCTCCCTTGTTCCCTCCCCCTTCCACTCTACCTACCTCCCCTCTCTACGGCCTCCTTCTCCCGACTCTCTCCATTTGTTCTCACCCTCGCTCCTCACACGCAGACGGAGACTTCCTCCAGTGAGCCCCCCCAAGAGGACCCCCCCTCACATGTAACGCTGGAGACCATGAAATGGGTATCAGTGGTTATATAATTATCTTTTCTTTTGGTACATATGGTCTGTTATGTCAGAATATATAATAATGATGATGCATTCAAACACCATGAGGTCACTAAAGTATGATTCTCAGACGAATATATATTTATTTGTAGTTTTTTGTATACCCCACAGTACCTTACCAAAAACAAAGATTTATGTGTCAAGTCAGTTTTCATATAACTCCAAAATGACCACCGGTTCCAAAGGCTTTTATGTTTAGGTTATTATGTTTATGTTCAAAATTCTATGAAAATATGTAAAAGAAAAGTTGTTGTTCTTTTAAAAAAAGGTTTTATTCTGGTTCTGTGATACTATGACTATTCAGAAAATATGTTGGCAATGGAAGAGTTTGGTCATCAAGGAATCATATTTTATTTTTTATTCCAAATATTTTTGTGTGTCTGTCTAGTGTAACAAAATTTCCCATATTCCAATGGTGTCTGGACACAGTCAAATTATCTTTAGGTCACAAGAGAAACTTGATCATTTATATTTAATGTCTGATTATTAATCCCCATGTTTGCTCATATATAGGCACCATTATTAGCAAATTTCATATATACCAGCTTGTGCATTGCTGCTGAAATTACATTAAAATTTCATACTGCAAACACCACAGTCCTGCTAATATCATACTATAACCAAGATGTACAATTTCTTTCTTCTTCTTCTTTTTCTTGTTTCTCACCTCTCTGGTAAAATGTAAAATGTGTTGTGTAGGGCAAACAGGCTTGCAGGTATGCAACAGTTTTAGCATGACCATTAGCGCCATCCATAGGTAACAATGGGTACTGCTACAATCATGTATGTACTGCATATCCTAATATACTGATCTATGTCAACTTTTAAACTAGCTATTAAATTAATGAATAAACCAATGAATCAAGACGTTTTATGACAACTTTATTTTTAATCACTTGAGAATAACATAGTAGTGTAAATGGATTTTCATAGCTGATCATTACATTATCAAAGTTTAAACAATTTGCAATTGACAATAAATGTTTTTTTTCTAAGAATAAAAAAAAAAACATTCATGAGTCAAGCTGCACTAAGAATAAAAAGTAGCCAAATTAGTTTTGACTGCATGATAAAGCTGAGTTCAACAAATTCTAAAAAAGCATTATATTAATATGAGCTGTGACATATTCATTTCAAATGTATGCATTAGTATAAGATATATATATTGAAACACCAAAACACCAAAAACTGCAAAGACAAAATCAAAATACTTAAATGAATTCAGCATCGGATTTAGTATTAAAACAAATTTTCCAAAATCTCACTGGTAGCAGAAACATGTTTAAAAAAGCAAACTGCAAAGAAACTTCTGGTAGTAACTAGGCTAGTTTCATTCTTTGTCTGTGCTGTGAATTAGGATTGAGTGTTGGAGCTATAGGTGGTACTGCTGGAGGAGAAGCTGTAGCTATAAGAAGAGGAGTAATCCACACTGCCTCTACGAGATCCACTCCTGGAGCCAGCAAGAGAACCAGCCCTGGACCCAGAGCGAGATCCTGGGTTAGAGACATTATAAGGGCTGCTTATTCCCTTGGAGGATATTGAAGAGGCCTGCAGCATCTTCATACCATTGCTTTCCTCCACCATGCAGCTGTCCATGGCTTCCTTGTAGGAGATCTTCAGTTTTGTCTTGGGACAGGTCAGATTCTTTTGGTAGTTGCGTGAATCCTGAAGCTTCTGGGCCCCCTGACCATCTAGCCAGCTTTTGCGGATAGCCTCTTCAATGGTGATGCGACGTCCAGTGCTAGGCTCTATCAGGCCTCCTGTCAGGTACTGAAACTCCAAAAATCTATGGCCAGCTTCATAAGGCAGCCATGACTCTTTCACCGCCTCTGCTGCAGACATCTTTCTTTTAGTCTTCACATCCTCAAAACCAAGAAAGGCTTTCTGGGCAGGTTTCAGCTTACTCGCCATGCTTTCATCAATGATGCCCTGATGGGTAGCATCCTGCAGGGTCAGTCTCTCACCAGTAGCAGGGTTGATAATGCCGCCTGTGCATGCCTGAGCCTCCAATAGCCTCTGTGCTGTAAGAGTGTCAACTATGCCTCTTCGGAGCCCTTCAAGAATAGTTATTTTCTCCAAGGTCTCTGTGTCGAATATAGCTCCCACAGGGCTCTGATCATCAAACATCTCAGGGGGAGAAACAGTAATAGAAATACTGCTGAAGCGTTTACGGACAGTAGGAGAAGAAGGTGTGGCATGGGTGGGACTGCTGCATCTGACCATGTCATCAACACTACTGGCTGCGATGGTCATCTCACTGCTGCTGGTTCTGTTGGTAATATTATCAGCAAACTGGGTCAATGTTATTGTTCCAGCACGATATTCATCCAAAGACTTCTGATCAATGATACCACGTTCCAGGCAGTCCTTGATGTCATACTGGGTTCCTGTTTTCCTATCAACTATCACCAAACGTGCAGAGCCATCAGACCCGTTGATAGTTATTTCCTCCCACTCGCATTCCTGCTCCGATAAGTCCAGGAAAGTGTCATAATCAATGAGCTCCCGGTGATATGCCTCCCTCACTGACATCTCCAGCCCAGTGTCTGGGTCAACGATCACAACCCGCCTCTTGCGAAGGACATTGGTACGGCTCTCTTGTGACTTCTTGGGTTTCCTCTTGTCATGGAGTGGCAAGAGTATTAGGCCTGTTTTTTTATCTGTGATGCACCTGTCCTTCAGCTGAAGATATGTCAAGTTATCCTTAGTATTAGGGTCAAAGAATCCTTTTGTGTCATCGCCTTCATATGTTAGGATCTCATTCATCTCCTTATCAAAATATCCCCTATTATAGGCAACAGCAACATCGATACGGTGGCTCTCTTTGGGGTCAATAATTCCACCGCTGGCAATTTGAGCCTCAAGAAGACGAATTCCGTGACCTTTCTCAATAAGCTCTTTCTCAATAGCCTGGAAGAGGGAGATGATCTTTCCTGTGGATGGGTCTTTGTATCCAGTTACTGCCTTCTCTGCAGACAACAGCTTGGGCTTAAACTCTTTTCCTATCAGGCCTCTCTTTGCGGCATCTTCTACTGTCAGGAAGATATTGTTAACTGGATCAACAATGAAGCCAGAAGCAGCTTGGGCCTCAAGAAGCTCCAGTGTGGTTCCTCTCATGAGCAGACCTTCCTTCATTGCCTGATAGAAAGGCAGTATTCGGTCATTGGCTTCATCAAAGATCCCTGCAATGCAGGTACTGCCATGGAGATATTTCTTAAGCCGGTCTTCAATTTCTTTGCAGGTGAGCTGGCCTTTCTCGATCTTCTCCAAATCAGTTTCATCCAGCAGACCAGAATCTTTGAGCTCTTTAAGAGAGATGTCACGACGGAGACCTTTTACTGTCATGGCCTTTTCTGGACCACGGAGCAGAAGCAAGCCGAAAACTGGTTCTACTGTACACTTCTTCCTGAGGTCATTATAGCTTATCTTCTCTCCTGTCGCTGGATCCAGGTAGCAGGTGGGTTTTTTGTTCAAAGCCCTGTAGAGGTCTTCATCAATAAGATTGCGATCCAAGGCCAGATCCTTTGGAAGGAACACACTTAAAACAGGATCCAGTATGCCTCCGACAGACTCTTGAGCCTGGAGCAAGCGAATTGCTGTTTCTTTGTCTACATGGCCCTGTTTGTAAGCCTGACCTACAGATAACACTTTGCCAGAGTATGGATCTTTGAAACCTGTACTAGCTGCTTCAGCGGTCACCAAGGTGTCTCTGTCTTCTGTGTCTACAATTCCTCTTGAACAACCTGTATCCACAGGCATCTTCTCATTAAATGCAGGGTCAATTATGTATCCGGTTGCTGCCTGAGCTTCCAGGAGCATGAGAGCACTCTCTGGGGTGAGGAGCTTCTTGTTTTTGGCTTCAGTGAATGGCATTTTCCCTTGAGAACATGTTATCATGCCAGCAATAACACCAGAACCCTTAAGACTAAGCTGGATATCCACAGCTACCTCATCCACTGTCTTCTTTCCCTTTAGAAGCTGGTCTAGTGTGGCTTTACTTATTATACCACAGTCACAAAGCTGGTGGGCTGTGACCTTGCGTCGCACCCCATCAAATATCAGCTTGGATGGATCGACAGTTGGGACTTTCTCATCTGTCTGGGTCTGCCTGTTTAGAGTGCTGGGTCTCTGCTGCAGCCTCTGTATCTCTCTCTCAAGGGCGTCTCTCTTAAGAGCCAGGTCTGATGCCTCCTTTTCAGAGATCAACAGACGGCTCTTGTACCTCTCCTCTACACTCTTAAGCTCCCTCATGAGCCTTTCAATCTCATTCTTCAGGGAGAGTCTTTCTCGATCAGCCTTGTCTCTGTCTGATTCACACTGCCTAATCTGGGTATCTTTTAGCTCATACTGGGTCTTCATGTAGTTGAATTCCTTGTGGATGGCGTTCTTTTCATCTTGCAGCCGTTGTTTGTTGCGGAGCTCAGTCTCTAGTGTGAGCTTTATGCGGGTGAGCTCCTCATCTATGCGATGATGGCGGTTTTTGTCCTGCTCCAGCAGTTTAAGCTTGGTTAGCAAACTGTCCCTGTCCAGCAGCAGCTCACTGTACTTGCTATGGGACTCGTGCACCACCATGGATGTCTGGGGAAAGATTAAAAAAACACATTATTATGTGCAGAAATCTCAATAGGTGCACACAGCAAAAAAACACAATCAGTACATGTGTACATGTGTCTTTCCTTAGCAGCATGTTGTAAGAGCTTATCAATATATAAAATGTTTCTTTTTAATTTGTGAGGTCACAGGCCAATTAAATCACCTTCAGAAATGTCAATCAGTTGTCAATACTTATATCAACCGATTGATAAGATATATATGTAAAGAAAATATATATCATATACATTATTAATATAATATATATTTGTTACGCCAGTTAGTATGCAGTGATTAATAAAGTGATTATCATCGTATGAGTTTAGTTCAGTCACATGATGTGTAAAGTAAAAGGGCAAACAACATGCATATCTAAGCAAAGCATTTTTAAGTATGTAAATTTCATGCATAATTCATCTGACACCAATATAACACAGCTGCTTTAAAGTCAGTTTCAGTCTTAATGAATCTATAAATAATTCATGCAAAAGCGGAAAAAAAGGTGTGAATTATGTGGTGATGATCCTTCAGTGCTATCAAATATACCTCGATTGACTGCTTTTGGATTTTGTCTATTTCCATTTTAAGCTTTTCTCTCTCCTTGGTCAGGTCATTGATTAGAGTCTGGAGCTCCATTGTCCTCTTGGTGCTACTCTGAAGCTGGACATGCAGGGATGAGATCTGAGCAGCACTTTCTCCATCAATGGTGTCTTTGCTATTCTTCAGGCTATCTTTCTCCTGTCTAACTGTTCTCAGCTCCTCCTCCAACCTCAGTCTCTCCTTTGTCAGGTTCTGCGTCATAGTCTTCAGCTTTTCAATCTCTGTAGTGTATTCATTCAGCTGGCTGGACTTCATCTCAATGGTCTGATACAGGCTCTCATTCCGTTGGTTAAGCTCAAGAATCCGAGTCTCTTCCTGCTGGAGCTTAATTTTAAGGGCCCTCAGCTCAGCTGTGATAGCTGCCAGTTCCTGCTTGGTGACTTTATGCTCCCGCAAACTCTTGTCCAGAGCCTCCTGGAGGGCATTGAGGTCCTGCTGATACTTTCTTCCAGAGCTAGAAGCCTCTATCTGGACAGATTTCAGTGTGCTAATTGTGGTGGTGTGTTCTCTGCATGTATGTGTCATCCTCTCCAACTCTGCCTCCATTCTCTTTCTACGTGTGAACTCCTCCTGGTTTGCCTTCTTTTGCTTCTCCAACTCAGCTTCCATCCCATCCAGAGAGCACTGAAGTTCTCGGATGCGGCTCTGCAGCCGGGCTGTACCCTGCTCAGCCTTGGTTTTCTCACTGGTCTGCTTCTGCAGCTCTGCTCGAGTGATGTGGATCTCCTGCTCGGACACTTTAAGCTTGTTAATTGTCTCCAG
This sequence comes from Larimichthys crocea, assembly GCF_000972845.2. Taxonomy (NCBI): domain Eukaryota; kingdom Metazoa; phylum Chordata; class Actinopteri; family Sciaenidae; genus Larimichthys; species Larimichthys crocea. Next base: position 12,589,752 of record NC_040012.1, read on the forward strand.
ATATGAGGAGTTCTTTGACTTCAGCTCTGCCTCAGCCTGTTTCAGGTGACTGATTTCCAATTCCAGAGCTCTCCTCTTTTTCCCCTCCTCCTCCAGGGTAAATGTTAGCATGCTGATCTGCCTGGACTTTTCTTGATTGCTCTTGGTAGCCTCCTTTAGTTTGAGCTCGTCATCTCCTCTCTGCTGCACAAGTGTTCTCAGCTGAATCTCCAACTCACTGCGCATCCTTGTTTCTTGTGTCACTGAGGCCCTCTGCTGGTTGGCCTCCTGCTCTGCCCTGCTTCTCTGTTCTTCTGTGTGAGCAACAGACTGTCTCAGTCTTCTCAGCTCCTCCTCTAGATCTCTCTTCTCAGCAGTGAGTCTGTCAATTTGCAGTCTCAGTTCTGCAACGTCTTCTTCCTTCTGTTGTGAGGCTTTCAGTATCGTGGTCTTGGTAACATGGATCTCTGTCTCGTATGTCTGCTTAAGTTGCTTAATCTCTTGGGTGCACTGTGTTCTTACCTTTGAGATTTCAGATTCAGCGTTTCGTCGACGTGTCGTTTCCTCCTCCAGTAGCATCTTCATCCTCTGCAGTTCACATTCCTTGTCCTTCACAGACTTTTCCAAATTAATCTTGATCCAGTTGAGCTCCTCCTGTTCTTTCTGTCTGCGGCGAACAGTCTCTTCATACTCTTCCTGTTGACTTGTGTAGCGCTCCTCTGCCAACCTTCTTTTCCTTTTTTCCTCCTCCAACTGGTATTTAATGCGCGTCAGCTGGTCATTAAGTTCCTGAAGCTGGTTCTGTGTGCTGTCCAGGCTGTCCTTGGTAGCATTAGCCCGCAATACTGTTGTTTGCTTCACTTCCTCCACAGTCTGAAGCTGTTCTTGTGCTTGACTGAGATCCAGCCTGAGGCGAGCCAAAAGATCCTCCAGAGACCTGCATTTCTGGTCACGATTCTGGATGTCATCCTTCACACGCCTAAGATCCTCCTCCAGCATCTCAATCTTGGTGTTCCTAATCTGAAGAGAGCAATGAAAAAAACAGTTTTTCAGTTTACCTTTTTATTTTTTATAATATTTATTTTATTAACACAATATTATTCACTTACAAAAACAATGATGTTTCAAATCCAATACCTACCTTAAGCTCTTCCATGTTCTTCAGCAGCTCCCCTAGAAACTTGTAGTAGTCACTGGAGCGGGTTAGTAGCTCTATGTAGTTGGACTGGTGGTCAGCTGCCTGGATTTAAAACAAAACAACATATGCAACTAAGGGATACATCTTAAAATAGGTTGTATTACAATATGAAGAACTTAACCATTGTTTAAAGCAACATTGTGTAACTTTTCTATCATAAAATAGCTGGTGAGAGCTTTGTGGAATAAAAGACTAGATTAACATGTATTAATAATATCCAACTGAAAATAGGTTTTCCCATGACTTTATGGAAAGACAGTACTCATACCTCTTGTCTGACAACAGAAGCGGGGGACTGAAGCATTGTTCTCTTGATCGGAATATTAAGCAGAGTTTCCAGGCCTGCACTGTAGGAAGCCAGCTGCAGCTCATAGTCCTGAAAACATGCAACACAACATGTCACTTCATTGTTTTGTACCATACTTGCTTGTGCTCATCAGCTTGGTAATACATATCTTAAAAAGAAGAAATCAGTACACATGAACTGACTACATACCTTTATGGAGGCAGCACAGGTGTCTGCATTTTTCTGCATATCCTCTACTTTCTCCTTCTTTCCTTTAATTTCAGTGTGAAGTGCCTGTGCAGTCAACAGAGGGGGCATTAAATTCATTGCTTTAATTTGATACCCGAGTGTGTGTACTTCTTCTAAGTTGTCCATTACTTTGAAATTTAAAGCAATTATTTTAAGCATTAACTCATTTACCTACACCAAATCTCACATAAGCATCTAAAGTAAAGTGCTGGATATTCCCAATTCCGAAACTCATATAAGTTCAGCTCAAATATCATTATTGATAACAATATATTGATGTAAACAAGGAAAGACGTGCCTTCTGTTGGTTGAGGCGGTCCATTAGAGTCTGGATGTCACTAAGCTTAGCTGATTGAAGGGTATCCTGGCGCTTCCTGGCATTGTGTATCCAATCTTCCAGGGAAGTGCTGCACTGCTGATAATGCTTCAGCTGTTTCTCATGCTTCTCCAAGTCCCATACTCTGAGAAGGAAAGAGTGGGAGGCAAAGGAAGGATTGAAAGTATTGTTTTTAGTGTTGTTACCAGCAATGATGAATGAAGCATATGGAAAAATATTCACAGGAACTGAAGAAATGTGTGTACATGTGCATGACTGTCCTACCTGCTATCAATCTGGGATTGGACGCGGCGCCAACGGTCAGACATCTGAGCCACCAGCTCGGAGTACTTGGACAAGTCCACGTCGCACTTGTGGAAGGACCCGGAGATTTGGTCATTCCAATGCGTTGCTTTAGCTAGTTCAGACTCCAGTGTTGTCAGCAGGTCTCTTTTTTGCTCCAGTTCACTCTTCATTTGCTTGAGCAGAAAATCACAGAATAGAGTCCATTTTAGATTTTAAACTTTAATTTAACCATCATTCCTATTTAAATATTTTTACACCAAGAGGTGGATGCTAGGGCAACATGTACATGATACGTCCTCTCTGGTTATTTTATCCATAAGCATCAATTATTTAACAAACTTGTCTTCATCGGTAAATGATTATTGCTACATATAGGAAGAAGTATTCAGAATATTGACTTAAGTAACTCCATTACAAGTAAAAATCCTACATTGTTAGACTTAAGTAACTCCATTACAAGTAAAAATCCTACATTGTTACTTTAGTACTCAATTATCAAAGCATCAAAAATAAAGGTACTCATAATGGAGAAAAATGGCCCATGTGCTATTATACACATTCTTATTATTATTATTATTATTATTATTATTATTATTATTATTATTATAGGATCATTACTAATATACTGATGCATTAATGTGTATACTGCTGGGTAGTTTAATATACAGCTGTGCATCATATTTAACAAGCTCATCATGTGTTTTATTTAAAATATTTATGTGTAAAGTAACTAAGAACTAGCTTTCAAATGAATCTAGTGGAGTTAAAGGGACAATATTTCCTTCTGAATTGTAATGTAAGAGTAGAAGTATAAAGTAGTTTAAAATGGAAATACTGAAGTAAAGTACAAGTACCTCAAATTTATACTCAAGTACAGTACTTGAGTAAATACACAAAGAGAATTCAATCTACTAATATATTAATATAGTGTTATAGTGTTTTACATGTTTTACTGTATTTAAGTTTTCGAGACTAGAAAGCAAGTTTAAATTATGTGTGTCAAACCTTTAGTATGTTCCGATAGTTTTCCACCTCTCGAAGGTCCAGAGAGGTGGTATCCTTCTCTGTTAGCCGTGCCTCGTGGACTTTAATGATATCTTCGACTTGGAAGAGGCTCTGGAGCAAAGTCTTCAGAGCTGACAGCCTGTTAAAGACACATAGCCATTACATGAAATACAAATGGACTCACTTTATGTAGTTAAGTGTATGTAGAATATTTCTTTAATAATTCAGGCTTAAATCTGATGTGATTAGAATAAAATAATGTACCTTTGAATGTAGGCTGTGTAGAGACCCTGCAGGCCTCCCAGTTTTTGCTGGATGATTTCCAGTTCAGAGCGGAGGAACTTGGCTTGCTCGGAGTCTGGAGGTATCCCCTCCAGATGTTTCATGATCTTTTCTCTTGTGCGCAGGTTCTCATCATGAATTGAGTCCAAATCTTGGTGCACAGCCTAGATATAAATATATTATAATAAGTTAAATTGGTTACACCTCACTATGTTTGAAACTTGAAGCTAATGTTTTGTTTTTTTACAAAGTGCTTCATGAAATTACCTTAAATTACCTTTTTTAGATTTTTTTGAGATATCTTTTTTAGCTTTATTTGACAGAGACAGCTTAAAGAGTGACAGGAAATGTGGCGAGAGAGCGAGATGGGGAATGACATGCGGGAAAGAGCCACAGCCGTGGCAAGGACTAAGCCTTTGTACATGGGGCGGATGCTCTACCAACTGAGCTAAATGTCACCTTTTAATTTAGTTGTGATAAGCCTTGGACAGAGAAATAAAACGGTTATAAGCTTTTAATTAAATGAGACAGTTAATGAAAATGTACATACCTGCAGCCTCTGGATGTGCAATGAACACTCATGCACACTGTTCTCCCCCAGGCGAACGTGCAGATGACTGGTGAGACCTGACTCGGACATCTCCAGCCTGCGTCGAAGCTCTTGCAAACTACTGAGCAGGTTGAGGCTGAGGGTAGAACTGGGTGGTTTTGGGGGTGGCTTCGTCTCTCCCTCCTCTTTATTAGTTGGTGGAAAATTTGAATAAAGTCAATTTATTGTGGGTGAAAAAATAGCACAGTATTTTTGCGCATTTAGTTGACGGACAGTTTACTCACTGTAAGTAGGAAGCTGGATAATCAGTGTGTCATAGTGGGTCTGAGCTTTATCAAAGTGGCCCTGGATAGTTTTCTTGTCCTCTTCTCCAAACAGCTCAGAACCTTTGCTGGTTTGCTGGAACTCTTGGTAGTGAGTCTCCAGTCTTTTGATGATACTGCGGTACTCTTCAGGGCCCATCTTAGACAGCTGCAAGACAACAGAAAGAGAAAGAGGTCAGGTTAGGCAAAAGATACAAGCTCCTGCAGATAACTGGATTCAGCTTGCTCGCTATGAAAACAGTAAGATTGGGAAGATAATTCTATGATATCTTACCATGCTGAGTGTGAGGGAGTTGATGTATTTGATGTCTTTCACGCAGTACTGCCACGAGATAAGACTCTTGATGTTGATGTAGAGCTGATTCCAGATGCCCATGATGGCTTCATAATACTGCTCATTCCTAGCAAACAGAACAAGCAATTATTTACTCTAAAAGTACAATAATATGTCCCTTTGCTTTCATATTTTAAATATTGTGCAGTAATATTTATCACCCAAGACAAAAGGAAGGCAGTTTTTTTGTGTTTCTTACTTGCTGGCGATGCCAATGCTGAGTGGGTTTGGCGGGGGGATCAGCAGACACACAGAGGGAATCAACATGTCCAGACCTCCAGGTCCTGTCACAAGCCACTTACTGCGCTGCGAGTTATCCTTCAGGATGCCCTCATTCCCTTTTAAAATTCCCTTCTAAAGCAGATACAGAGAGGAAACACTGAGTTTTACTCATATAATGTAATATTGCACCTCATACTCTATGCCTGTGTGTTAGTGTGTAAGTGTGTGTGTGTGTGTGTGTGTTAGAAAGCATATATCCCACCTGGTCATGTTTAAAGTCACATAAAGCCTGCACTATGATGGGGCTGCTGCTCTTATCCTCAGGGTTGCGAGGTTTCAGCCTGACAATGGTCTTAGATTTGTTGACCAGACTCTGGACCTGCCTCTTGTTCTCCACGATTCTTGCCTTCTCTTTCTGTGAACAAGAATCAGTGTTTTTAACTGTGTCTGTGTACACTACAACTATCATTTAAAGTTCCAACCTCTACACAAACCACAAACATTTCATTTAGTCTCTTAAAAAACAGGCATAACCAGTTCACCAGACGTGCGCCTCGTGACACCCATCTCACTCAGACACAACAGAACAAATTGTTCGTTTAAGCTTCATGGTAATTACTAAATAACAAAACCATGATTTAACAGCGTAGAATACCTCCAGGTTTTTCAGGAGGTCAGTGAGGTTTTCCAGCGGGGTGTTCTTGTTGCAGGTGAACTTGCTTCGGATGGCGTCATGCTCCTTCTGCAGCTTCGCATTGGTCTCATTGGCCTCTTTGAAAAACTGAAGATGACGGTAAAAAGCTTTAGTCAGTGTTCACATGAAAACATGCATGGCTCTATTTTCATGAAAGAAAAAGCAGGGTTGAGCACTTACTTGGCTGTAGGCAGCATTCTCCTTCAAATGAACATGTATACACTTGGTGATCTGGAGAAGCCAGCTCCACTGGGTCTGCAAGGTGTCCATGTAGGCCTGTGGGCACACAGAAAGTCATTAGAATAAAAGCACAGACTAATGTGCTTTGTTTAGGATAGGTTACCACCCAGAAAAAAACAAAACGCCTTACTTGAATCTTATCCGCGGCAGGGTGGTCGTTGTGAAGAAGTCCATCTGCTTTCACCTTCAGCTTGTTCAGCTCTTTCTCTTTCTCCTCCAGTTCGCTCATCATCCTCTGTCAGGACAACAGAATGTAAGGCACCCAACAGAGCTAGACTGTGGATATGTAACTAAGATTATGGCGGTAAAATAAATAAAACACATCAAATATTAAAAATACAATCACGCCTAGAAACCAAAAAAAGATACATTCAACCAGGAGAAGCCTTACTGAGTAGTTCTCTTGCTTCATAGGGATATACTTGTCGACGTTCTTGTCTCCCCAGTCAAACATGAGCTCCTCCTCCTCTCGCTCATTCACCCACATTATGGCTCTGGAGATCTCCTCGATTATGCTCTGAAGGTCACGCAGCTGAGTTATACGGCCGTGGGACATTTTCTGAGACAGGCACAAAGTAAATTTATGAATGTGACAAAAAGAAACAACAGTAGTAATACACGATCCTGCTGATTTTGACAAACCAACAAACATTTTCGGGAAAAGAGTTTGGTTCTACCTGCAGACTGTCCCATTCTTGATCCAGGATTGAGAGGTTGTACTTGTCGCCCTTCGAGTTCTAAAAAAAAAGAAGAGATTTTGTTTTTCGGATATTTGGATTTGTATATGAGGCATATATGACCATCCTTCTGATATCTAAATAATAAACATTAGGCTAAAATTGTCTAAAATAAAGTGAAACTAATGTCTTTGAGACGACTTACCAATTCATCTCTGGCACGGTCTACTTCGTGGCTCCTCTGCAGAGAGCTGTGAGTTTTGCTGTGGCTCATGATTTGCTTTTCAATGGTGGCAGAGTCATCTCCCCATGGAGCAGTCTCAATCATGCGCTACGAGAAGCAAAATTACAGTTTTTAAATTACACATTTTATGGAACATTAGTGTATAAATGTCTTTGAAGTCTCACTAATACACTCATTGAAAAGACCAAAATCAACAATGCATAACCCAAAGTGTCCCAGTGTGGCCTATTTGTTTTTAATTTATTTTTGTTTTTATTTTTTTGGACAATGAAGTTCTGGGACATAAAGGAATAAGCTTTATATGCCAGCAAAACTTATTTAAGGAAACAGAACAGATTCACTATTGTCTCGTCTCTTTATTCCTCTTTATAATTAATGTCCTTCTCCTCTTTGTCCTCTGGGTGTCAGCATATAATCATGAAGCACACTGTTGCGCAGGCAACCATCCCAACTATTCCCCCCTTGTTTGCAGCCCAGCTTTGATAAGAGCTCTTCCAGTAAGCCGACTACGAAAGGTCCCGGCTCTTTGCTCACATTCTTTTACCCTCTCCCTTCAGCTTTTGTTTTCTCACCACTCCCTTTTCCTTAATGGTTACTTGGCTAAAGCTACACAAAACAGACTGTATATCTAGAGTAGAAAGAACTACAAAAACAAAAGTACAAGGTTGGACTATAGATACAAAAAAGCAAGCTAAAAGCATGATAAGTGCCACATGGAGACAGTAGGTAGAAGTAGGTCGACAGATACTGGAGTTAAATAAAAGATACATAAGGCAATAAAGGAAGGTTTCTGTATGATGACGGAGGGAAAGTGAATCACAGTATATGGAGGGTGAGGCTGAAGTGGTGACAGAATGACAAGCTGTGTTTTTTGGTTGGGTGGGAGGGCAGGGGAGGTAGAAAGTAAAAGGGCGTTTTCCCATGAGCGTGTTAGAGATCTGCTAAACTACCCTGTCCCATAACAACTGACTCAGTGGAGTGTCAGATTTCACACTCCTTTACTTCTAGTTTTCTTTCTGCCTCCAAAGCGTCTTTATCTGCCTCCCTCTTCCCTGCTCTGTGCCCTTCTGTCTTCCTCTCTCTCCGTCTTGTTTCTCAAATGGCAGAGCTCTTTCCTCTTTCTTTGTTTCAATCATCCAGCACCTCTCTTGGCCTCTTTCACTCACGGATCAGGTTTTGGCAGAGTGTCCAGATGGTTTCAGTTACGGCAGGTCAGAATAAGTGATAGGGTAAGTGCATCCCCCTCCTCCTCCTCCCCTCCCTCCCTTCACATAAAAAAAGAGGTACCGGCACAGGCATGCACACACATGCAGGTGTACCTGTTTAGTTTTTTATCAGCAGTGATGCTGGTAACAATCCGCTTTTGTCATTTCATGATTGTCCAAATTAGTAATTACAATTGTAAATAAAAAGAAAAAGAATGACATTTGAAATACGTGATTCTACGTACATGCATGTACCACATTGAGATGTGTCCCAATGAAGGAAAACACACTTCTTCTTTTTTTGTGATGTTCTTAAATGTCTCTGAATGAACAATGAGGGTCTCACCTTCTGTTGGCCAATCCAGGCCATGGCATCATTAAACATCCTCCCACCACCATCAAGGGAGCTTGTACTTCCTCTGTGGCGTTTTGTGGTCATGCCCCCAAGTAACTGCTGTTGGATTCCAGCATGCATGTGCTGGAATTGTTCCACACTGTAGATTTGTACAAATAGGCATGATTACTCAAATGTCTATACACAGTCATGAATGAACACATGCAAATACAGCACACACACACATACACACACTGCATATTGTCTTACTTTCTAAAGACATCATTTGGAATACGCATTTGCTGCAGTTCTCTGCCACAGAACTTCATCTGCTCTATGACTTCAGACGCCATGATCAGCAGCCTCTCTGCCTCCACAGCCGGACCCCCCTATAAAACAACACAATTATTATACTTTTCTAATGATCTGATGTCATACAGCATCGTCGTATTGATGTGTAAACATTATAACAGTGAAGTCAACAACTAATGTATTTAAAATAATGCCACCTACACTGTGGAGGATCGTCTTTGCTCTCTGCAGGTACTCTTGACACTGGGTTATCAGGAAAGCTGCTTTTTGCTGAATAGCCATTGCGCTACACATAAAGGGAAAAAAAAGATTTTGTATTGCAGCTTTATATAATATAAATGTGAAAAGAAAATAAAACTTTTAACCACTGCACACATTTATATGTATGTGTTGAGCTAGCTTTGTTGGGGAGAAGATTGTTGAGAAACATGACATGACAAATAAGTCTTGATGATTGCTAAGCTTTTAAGGAGTGACGTTTTAAAGATTCGACTTTCTTTAAAAAAATCATTAACACACACACACGTTCATTGTTCACACAAGTCTGTAATATTTTTTTCACAATGAGTGAAGAAACTGTGACGTTGGAAAGCCTCCGGTACAAATATACACATCGTTATTACAACATAAAACACTTTCGTCATGATGCGTGATAGTAGTGGGATGACGTTTGTAGGGTGTGTGTGAATATTTGTATTGTAATTCAGAACATTGGGCAACAGATCAGGAGTGAAACAACTGGGATTACTTAGATACACAACTTACACAGACATACTAGACAATGACAGTTTTAGTAAAGACATCAATACCCGAGATTCACTCATGCTGATGAAACAGCATTTATGGCTTTTATGGCCATTTCTACCCTACATTTAATGTCTAATTTAAAAGCAACAGGTGACTTCTGAGTCCTTACTTCATTCCACTGCCTGTACTTATGCAAAGCACTCTTGGTCTTTCATGGATGGAGGACTTTAAAAGGATTTGGCCTGGAAGCCGTCTTGTCTAAAATCCGCCAATTCCAGACGTGAATAACTTCTCTTGGACCAGGTGGCTAGTTTTGAACTGAAGCCATAGAAACAGAGCACAGACCTCTCTCTAACCCGCCTGCTGTTGCGCAGATAATGGACTACTGTGAATAGACTGGCGTTGAGAGAAACCACACCTTGCTGTGTTTAAGAAACACACTAGCCGTCACTTGCCTGTGTGGGAAGATTAGTTCTGAGGGATTTAATTCTGCAAAATCTGTGGAGAGGTCATGTAACTAACTGTCTAATAGGCAATGAACCGATGAAATGGCTTTAAGCATGTTAGATTGATATTAAGGAGTAGCCTGTCTTGTTACACATGAAGGCAAATGTACAATTCTAATAAATAGTTTTGTATATACATTTTTTGGAATCATTTTTGCCTTTTCCTTTTGTGTTTTTACATGATTTGGCTTTATTGTTATTTTCATAACTAATATAAAAGCTGGCAGTGGAATTGTTGTGAGAACTCCCTGTTGTTTTATCGACCCTTAAAGCTCATTGGGCCACACTTAAACATCCGCTGAAGAGAAGAAGAAGATTACTTTTTAGTCCCAGGACATTTCTGGTTTCACAATGTCCTGAGTGTAAGTTGGTAAGGTGAGAGGGTTGGAATCAACAAGTACACTGCAAGATGCCACTACATCCTACACACTTTCAAACCCTGCAAGTGATCGTGGCATATATCCAGGTGATGAGAATTTGAAATATAGTGGGGGTTTTTTGCACGCTTTTTTTTACTGCTCCATTTTACACACCACAGGTAGGCGTGTCCACACACAAACACCAAGGAATTTGAACACATGTAAAAGTGTTACAGTTTTTTTTTAAAACTCTCTAATTGCTTCCGAAAGTGTTTAGGGACTGACTTGCAAGTCTAGATGTTGATTGGCTAATTAAACTTCCATCATCTTGTGCCTTGGTTCTAATTGGTGGATTGATATTAAAATATTACGGAAGCTGAGATTACTGTACTTCATATCTGTTCATAAATCCACACATCTGTTTCAGGTTTGATTTCACAATTCAAACCAAGCTCTGTAGGACAAGGCTGGATTTTCAAAATAAAAATCCAGACCCCCTGTTTACCAAATGCCACAGAAGAGGCTGCATATTATTATATTATAGTTTGATTGTACATGTGTGCTGCTACATAAACTAAATACGTGGAAGAAAAAAATCCAAGGAAAACAATAAAGCCTAATCTAATCATTCAGCTTTTTCAGGCAATTCATCTCAACTTCCAGCTTTTGACAGTATTACATTTTGGCTTCCAAGTTTTCTTGCAATGTATTACAGCTTATTTCTGTAATGCAGCTCAGTGTCCAGTTCTTCCTGTTTTACATTTCAGCTTCCAGGCTTGGATTCACACTGCATTTTCTGATATTTCAGACAAAGGCATTTTTAGCAAACAGGTCAAGACATTTGGAGTGATGAAAGACAGTTTCATGTTCTTACAGCAGTCATTACCTGTGCTATTTACCATCGAGCTAACTTAACAGTGGGTTTTCTGGAACCTGCTTGGTGACCTTTTTCTTTTTTATGGTTCAAATTACTAACACTACTACTTACTTCATCTTCTGAAACGTTCCCATATAGTTTCTCATGAATTTGCTCGAGCACACTCGACATATTACTCATCAAAAATCCTAATAATTTGCAGATTTGGTTAGACTGCTGTTTTAGGTTCAAATTAACAACAGTGAAAAACAATACCATAAAACCCATAAGCATTAAATTGCATGACCTTTCCTTTTCCAAAGTTGACCCTTATCTATTGAAATATTTTGTTTTGTTTTGTTTTTAGATCCACAGGTGTATGTCAAATAAAAGGAAAATGTAGTTTTAGGGAATCTTGAAACTGTTCATGGGGGACCTTGACACTGTCAACTTCCTGCGTCCACCCAGCTTTGTCCAAGCTCCTACCATGACAGGCAGGTACCTGTTGGACTAGGAAAAGAAGTAATGGGGGACTCGGGAGACAGTGCAAAAGTCAAAGTTATGTGGTGTATGTCCTACAAATAATAATAATTAAAAAATAAAATAAAAATAAAATACACCCTCCTCCTCCTCCTTCATTCTCTTGTCTAGTCAAACTTCAAAGCTTTATTGTTCGTACACGTATGAACACTAGGTTATGTTTTGTTTTTGTTGTTTTTTTTAAAGAAAAAGCAGGTGTCTTTACCTCATTGCACCACCTCCGCCTCCACCCATGCTAATTTGCCCCTTCTGTCCTCCCCCGCCGTGCATGGAGGACCTGGAGTAGGTGAAGCTGGTGTATCCTGCGCCGTCCCCGGCTTGGTAATCTCCGTGGTAGCCGTTTCCACCGACGAATACGTCGTTTCTAAAACTTGAACTAGCCAAATCCGGTCGTGAATTACTTCTCGGGCCCATGGTGGCCAGTTTTGGATTAGAGCCGTACATACTCATGTTTGCGAATTAGTTTGAGTTATTATTATTTTTTAGTCGTTTTAGTCTGCTCTGCTGTCCGGACAGAGAGGACGGACTTTCTCCCCCTCCCCGTCTCCTGTTGCGCAGATAATGCTCTGCTGTGAATAGACGGAAGCTTGGCTGCTTTTGGAGAGAAACCACACCTTGCTGTGTTTATGACACACTCCTGCACTGACAGTGTGGGAAGATCAGTGCTGGTGTTGTCATTTTTAGTCTGCAAACGTACGAAGACGTTATTGGGCAATCATAACTTTTACATTGCTCACTTCAATTCCTAAGAATTGTCTCAAGATTGTGTAAAACCTTTTCGGTTGGTTTGGTGTTTGATAGGCTTTTATATACAGAATATATTCTAGGTAGCCTATAATGTCATTCTTCTTGATTATTAAGTAATCAAGTTTCAGAGTTTATGTTACCACAGAGGTGATTGTTTAATTGCCTGTGTGGTTTATTGAAGATAAACTGTGTTGGATTGGTTATATTGTTTATATATAGTGTTTGGAATTACATCACAATAATACCATCTCCCATTATGGTTTGTTATTATCCTAGTTGAAATTTAACATCTGGCAAAAGGACAAAATAAACTACGTTTTTCATTTTGCTGCAACTCCCTGTCACTTTCATGATAAAGATACATGATGCGATTCCTTTTTGGGTGTTGGTTGATTTGAGTTGCCAGTGTATTTCTGGTTTCATTTAGTCATCTAGCAAGTGATAGGGTCATATATAATGAGTTGACAAGAATTAAAGAGTGCAGCAGCCAACACAGTTCATCCCCAGAGGAGTGACTAGATATAGTGGTTGCGCAAAGAATTTGTCATCCCGGGTTCAACATTCTTGAGGTCAAAAGGAGTCCATGTGAGAGTTCAGTGTTGTGCGTAGCAGCTTGAAGCTGACAACCAAGTGACACCAAGTTCGTCAAGTATATATTTCTGTTTTCCTTATCTTATTCTGTCCTTTACTTCTGTCCTATCTCTCCATTCCTCTGCACTCCACAGGTAGGCGTATCGGAGCTTTGAAAAGTGAAAGGGCGTGCGAAAGATAAGGAGACATAAAAGGGAGGGCCACACATACCTGGAGTCCACGTGAGCCATTGTTTTTTGTTCAAGTGTGCAGGAGACAAAAAGTCAGTGAAAGGTCTGAAAAGAAAACAATTAACCTGTGTGTGTTGTTTTATTTTATGTGCAGACATTTTAAATAAAGAAACGCGACCCAAGGAAGGAAAACATATACCCACAGAACTGACCATAAAATTCCTGAAATATTTTTGGTCTGTATGAATTAATGCATAATTAAAAGGTCTTTATGACAACAGAGGAAACAATAGTTGTCTTTGCTGACCCACATATCGCGCCCTCTGGTGAACACATACATACTGAACACATACAACTACAACACTGCATCAAAGTGCAACATTAGTGCAAGGACAGAGAGAAAGAGAGAGAGAGGGGAGAGAAAGAGGCATGAACTGAACTGACGACTTTATCAAACCAACGCCCCAAACTGGAATTTTCAAACCATTTAAGCACTTCTATCCTTTTCTTTTTCACATTCAAACTTTTTGAATGCACGTGCTTGAAAAAAAACTTTCCATGACTTGTCTGTGCTGAATGTTTTAGAGTAACTTTTAAACGTATATTTACAGTCTCATCTATTATAGTGACAATTTCTTGAAAGATACACCCTAGACACACCCTCCCAAAGACAACTCCTTACATTTCTTTCCCAATAGGCTCAGGTGGGTTTGTTTAACTCTCTCTCTCTCTTTCTCTCTCTCTCTTTTTTCTCTCTCTCTCTTTTCTTTTTTCAAACAAAAGACACTGCAGGACTGAACATGAATAAAACTTTAACCTCATGTCAGCTCTCCAAAGCCAAAGATACTGATTGAACACTGGGGCAGTGAACCGCGCTGTACTGTATAACGAGATAGTGAAGATTAATTGGAATCAGACCATTAATTATAAGCTACAGCAGAAAGGGTTAGGTCTCGCTTAGAGCTGTGCAGGGTTTTCTGCTGACATTTGCATGTAAACATTTTGCAAGTTAACAATCTTTCTGGTTGATTTGGTAAGGTGTGGCAAAAAGTGCAGGGTGGTTCATTTTTGGCAGAATTAGTGATGCTCATTTGTCATTCACTGGAATCACCCTGTGGTTTATATGTTTTTGAAGAGAAATTTACAGCTTTGCTGACTGTCTTTTCACCTGCAGAGTAAATATTTAACCTAATGTTTGCTTTCTGGACTCAGATCCAGTCACTGCTACATTTCCCGGGTGAATATGTCACTTATGTGTATGTGACCTAACACCAACACCTGGAATATAAAAGTAAAGCGCAAAGGGGACTCATACTAGACGTCTGACTTAATGGAAGTGAATTATTCACAAACAATGCAAGGCCAACACCAGGTTAACTCTGACGGATTATGTCTAGTGATTCATGGTGACTGTGAAACCTGCTGACACTTGTAGACACACGTATGATATCATTTCCAGACGCCTGCGCTGACATCATTTAATGAGTGAAAATAAAGCCTGACAGCTGCTTTATTAACTTGCGGTGACAAACAACAATGTCTCGCTTATTAGCGTTATGTCCTGATCTGAATTTTACCAACAGCGTGTGATCGTGCAGATGGTCCCTCAGACTTTCCACCGCCTCATAGAACAATAATGAAAAAAGAGATGTTTCAGTTAGTGATTCTGTCATTAACTTCAACACATGTAGTGTCTTTTATTAACTAAGCTGAAATAAAGTTGGTTAAAAAAGAGAATGTACATAAATGTAAGTAGGAGTACTGTGAAATTTAGGTTTTCAATGATTCTTTAGTACATTTTATCTCTGTGTAATCCTGCTTGAGAAGACTACATCTCCTTATCAGGCTTAGCCTAAACTCTTCAGGTCATTAAACCCTCCCGAATTCCCCCGAATAATTACAGAGGACATGAACACCACCCTCATCTAGGAAAAACAATATCAGTAGCTGTTTTGTAGTTATTATGAGCTAAAAAAACAACCCTTTTTGTTATAGTATTCTGTTATCTACAAGGAGATTAACTCAAGGCTTTTTACTACATTTATATCTTTGTATGGTCACTGTGTATGAATACATTTATTGTCTTCCCTCTCTGTCTCTGTCGACATTAACCCCAAAGTAATAAATCACACAACATTGCACTAGTCTATCTCTTGGACTTTGAAACCAAAGTGCACTAAACTATATGTATCTGGTTAACTTGTTCTCCTGTGGAATGGGGATGTGCTCATTTCGATACTTTCTCACCTGAATATGAGTCCAAATCTCACTGCTGAGTGAAAGCTCAGGCACACCTCTGGATTTCGATTCTGTTTTACACCTCATGTGTAACCAGCTGGTTTGGACAGACAGACAGACAGACAGACAGCACACACAACCTGACTCATAGCACTGCCTATGGGTGTGTCTAGGACACACCTGAATTTGTTGCTATGGGAGGGTTACATGCAGGTTTGAAAGATAACAAACAGTCAGATAGTGTGACGGTACAACAGTCAACTGGTTTCTGTTGGCTCACAGCCAGGTGATAAACCCTCCATATACTGCAAGAGAGCATGTTGTCTGGGTGATGTCTGATTTGCAAAGCATGTAGGAAAAACAGACTTAGATTTTGTTTCCTTTCAGACAGTAGAGAGCCAGCAAAAAAAACAAAATAAAACCAACAATAACAGTTGAAAACACCTTTTCAATTCAGAAAATCACTTCATGAATTCATAAGCAGTTGCACTGAGGGTGCACCACTTCATTTTATCCTGTCATTTATTTTGTGATCATTTTAAAACCACAAAGAAAATCTCCACCGCACCTATATCTCACCCCCCATTACACCCATTGCTTTGTTTTAATCAAAACAAGCTCACACATTTGCAAAACACACACACACAAAAAGCTATTTATGTAGCATGAATATTGCCAGATAAAAAAACATTAGCTGTAAAGCTGCATTGACAGCAAATGCAAGTGCTATTGCTCCAGTCTGCCTGCAGGGGTCATCAGTGTGTAACAAGACAGAGCAAGACACTCAAGGCTATTCTGGGGGGCCCCTCAGTCATAATTCCTGGGGCCTCTCAGGATCTGTCATGGTTGCTATGCATGCAGTAATGCTTGAGAGCTATGTGTTAATTCTTGAAATGTTTTTTTCAAGTGTGAAACGAGCTGGGGGCCCACAACGTCTGGTTACAACTGTAGGCTATTTCTTTTTTCATAATAATCATTTAAAAAAAAGAATAATCATATTCTCAAATAGTCAAAAAAATCAAGTGCCTTCATTTGCAGATCTTTGAGGAGCTGATAGGAATTAAACCTGCATTATCCATCTTCTATGTACTTGCATATTATGGCCAGCAGGGGGAAGCACTGCTAAACATAATGTTCTGTAGATGAGGTCCCTCGTCACATGGTCAGATAAATGTAGGCTATAGAGCTGGTGGGTGTAAATCAAACCTTATATTAAACTCTTTGTTGTCATAAATTTTGTTTAGTTCCTCCAGTCCCCCTTGGACTTCCTTAAATCCTCCACGCTGAGTGTTACAGCACAAAATAATCATGGTTATAATTCAAGACATCTGTATTCAGGTCAAATCTGAGTGATCATTAAAGAAAATACTCAATAAACGCTTGACTGAGTGTAAAGTTTGTTTTTGGATCACGTGTCTTCATTATAGTCAAACTAATACATTAATCATAGGCATATGTCTTACCAAAAGAGTGGTAGAATTTCAGTCAAATGTAGACAAAGAGATTTTAAATATATATATAAAAACCCAAATCAATTATCTTATCTGATACTAAGCAAATTGATTTTGTTAATTAAAATGTTTAACACAGTATATGATGGAAATGTGTTGCTATGAAGAATGGACATTGGCATAGAAATCATACAAGAGTGTATATGTTGCTTTATTGATGGATAATAAATTATTTATAGATTAGCAATAATCCAATAATAAGGAAATGGTTGGGGTTGCCAGGTTGTAAAATAATTAGCAGTTGGCTGGTGTTTGTCCTTCTCAATCATAACTTTTTGGTTCTTTAGTTCATTATCAAGACCCCTCGATGTTCATCCATTTACCTGCTTGAAAGAGCTGAAGATTATCAGTTTAATCAGTTTATTATTAAAATTGGGATTCTTCTTATTATTATTGCATAATTGCATATATTATAGCATAAACAGATAGATCAGTTATTATAGCAGAAGCAGTTCATTATTGAATGGCTTGCTGACATTTACAACTGCATACCTGTTGATTTCTCACCACCAGGCAACTTTAACTTTACTTGTAAAATGTCTTATTATTGATGTTTTAATACAGAATTCAGTCATTGCGAGTAAGGTGAGTTACAAACCATGACACAACATCAGAAAACGAGAGTAAGAATGACTTATCAGTAGCCTAAGGCATACTTTATTGATTCCTATAGAGGAAATTAATTTTCACTCTGTTGTTATCTTACACACACAGGCCTAAAATACACACGTACACAAACAGGACCTGTACACACTAGTGTCAAGCTCAAGGCCACACAACAGGTAAACTGCCAATCCACACTGACTGGCCAAACAAACAAAAATAAACCTATGAGACAAACATAATAAAACCTTCAAACGTTGTTTTATCATTATAGTTAGAGTTCATAAAGAACATTATTATATTTTTCACTTTTCCCTTCATCCAAAGCAGAACTCCTGTTTGTTTGTTACAGAAATGGGCGGGGACAGAGCTGGTTCTTCCTCCTCTTGCTCCTCCTACTGTTGATCTGTAACGTACATTTCAAATCTTTATGTTTATGTATGTGTGTTTATTTATTGATTAATATATTTAATTTTTTGTGTTACAACATTAGGGATGGGGCAAAAAAACAACAACAACAACTTATCTTAACTATTAGATCTATTAGACCTAATTCCAATTTCTCAGAAATAGGATTTCTGAGAACGGTTGCCATGGTTTTGGTTTGATTTTATTGTGCATTAAAATATGTATACATAACGTGGCCACACCTCGTAGGCAATACAAGGACAAGACATCAACATGGTGTTTTGATAAAATATATAAACATATTAATAAAACTACCCAGGATATTATTATAAGGACTGATAATAAGGCTCTTTTTCAGTAGGTGACTTTCTGTACTCCTTCACAGAGAATAAGCATTCTCTTATCACGGTGGTTACCAGTGGTAACAGGTAGCCATATTGGGTAGTCATCAGCACACAGCCTGTATGGGCAGGTGTGTTACCTGTGGCTCCGTCAGGAAGCACTTTCCTGAGCTCTGCTGCCACAGATGACCGACAGAGACGCCAATGAATCTTAACGACGGACCAGATCATAAAATAGTTTCCCTCGTCACTGCTCATGATTCACCGCAATCCGCCTTTTGTTTCGGCGATTCAGCCTACAGACAATCCCGCACTCGTTTTTTTTTTCTTTCTCTGGTGTCAGACGGAGGGGAAGTGCTTCCTGATAATAAAGAGGTGCGTCTTATTTCCATTCCAGTGATTGACTGCGCACCGCTTTCACCGCCGGGAGCTGGGGGCATTGACGCATTGTGGAGTCGACAGGGGGTAGCACTGCAACCCCGGCTTCGCTACACAAACGGAGGCATCTATCAGGCGAAACCGCGATGGCCGTGGTGCAGCTCGACACGGAGGACCATCAACCGGAGAACGGCTTCGTGTCCCCCGAAACCACGTCGCCGGGGCTGCTGACACGCATCGACGGTTCTGTTCTACCATTTCTCGGGGGATTTGGGAAGTACCAGAAACAGCTGATCGTGCTGACATGGATCCCGGCGTTATTTATTGGATTCAGCCAGTACTCTGATAATTTCCTCCTCGCCCAGCCAAACAACACATGTGTCCAGCCTTTGGCAAACCTGACTAATCAGACTAAGGGTTATTCCTCGTTGTTAGACAGTCCAAAAAACATCAGCGCTCGACCGGCTTATATCTATGCCAATGGGAGTTACGGCAAACACAATGACACGAACAACATGCACTGTCAGTGCAGTGAGTGGACCTTCGAGCTGCACACGGGACTCGTGCAGAATGTTGTTACCAAGGTAAGCTGTCCACCTTGAGGATGGGGGCATCCTTCCCATCATATTGTGTTATGCATATGTGATACCCAATCCGCTCTTAGGATCGATTTATATTAGTGAGATGGAGAAATACTGGCACTTACGAACACTACACCCATCGTTAAAAAAATACCACCTTAAAGCAGCACTCATTAAAATAGTGCCCAGATCATGCTCCTTTTGTTTTTTGTGGTTATGGCTCCAATGCATTTCTGCACAGTAGCACAGAGTGACTTCTATTCTGTAGAGATCCATCACAGCCGGCTCACATTGGACCCTAATAAAAGTAGTAGGACTGAAAAAAAGGTGAGATTCTGCATCGTGCCGACACTGAGTCATCGCACACAAAGTGTGACCTATTGCAGAGACACGCCACCATTGGCACATTGGGCAAAAGTGCCATGGCTGGTGGAATTTGCCGGTTGTCGTAATGGACATAATAGACACGGAGCCTTTTGATTTGGAGCAAAGGTCATTATAGTGCACTCTCTAGAATAATGCAACCCCATCCCTGGCCAAACACCACCCACCGTATAACTGCCCTAAACAAACATCAGCTTTCATTTTGAGCACTTTTTTTTTTTTTTTGTCTTCCCATCACATCACCTTAATGTTGTGATATTCCTATCTGCACAGGCCAGGCTGAGGAGACAGTACAGGCCTGCAGCCATCATAGTTAGGTCTGTTAAGCTGGTGGAGGAAGGGATTTTATATCTCATTACGCCTATCAGCTCTTCTCCCATTGTGGATGCTGCATGCTTATATCAAGATATCAAGTTTGATTTTTTTTTGCCTGAGAAGAAAAGATTGAAACTTTGATCCACAGGGCTGTCTGAGTAAACTTGACATTAATATTGATGGGGCACTGTGATTAAATCTAAAGATAAAATACCTTTTTTAATTTTTATAACAGACACAATTAAGACTTTAGAAACAGAATCAGTAGAAAATCGTGTTTAATGGTTGGTTTTGATTATAAAAAGTTGTTAACACGCCCTCCGATAACATCACAATAAATTGTATTTTAATCTGCAGCATCTTCACCTCTGAAGAGTTTGGCATGCATGCCATAATCAAAAGGCTTATCAGGAGGAGTTCTATGTGAAGCTGGGCTTTGAAGCTTTTGCTGTAGGAGGGGGTTATGGCATCCTGGGCTTGGATCCACTGCGATGCCAACAGCCCATCTGCATATAACTGATAATGTCCTCATTTAAATAACAGAAATAAAATGCAGCTGTGGCCTTTTTAATTTAGCCATGAGCCAGGAGGGACATTTTAAGTCTTGAGTTCATTCACTGCAGGATCATTTTAGGGGGTGGGGTTGCATTAACTAAGGCCAAGCTGATGAACTGTTTTTATGGATGGAGGCATTCGATATACCCTTAACATGCAGCTGAATATGAAGTCATATATGAGGCAAATCGAATGGGTGGATCCATATTACTAAGAATCCAAATAAATGTCAGGTCTCTTCTCTTCAGTTCTTTCCAACATGAAGGCTGAAACACTGCTGGCCCTTCTGACATGCTGGCGTCGTAACCTGTAGATGTTAATATTTGTGTTGCCTTTGCACGCATACAGAGAATGTCATGTTGATACTACCACCATTCAATATCAGTGACAGGTCTGAGCAGTTGGTAAAAAGTGACTCTGGCTGTGCTCGTCTTCCCTGACCCATGCAGTCCACATTCTGACAAGGTCACTGTCAGGAGAAACCGAATTTGTTGGCATGCAGACGAATTCCAAAATGGAGCCAAAAAAATTCAGCAGAATTGACCCTCCAACTTGTCTCTTTTGACAACCTGTCTCTCACTCTTCTAAGGGCTCTTTTCACCACCACAGCACAGAAACTAGGATGTGACACACAGCAAGAAGTCATGACTTGGCAGTTTCACCTCTGTTTGGACTGCATAGGCATAACTGCACACGACTGGGCTCGGCTATCTGTGACATTCGATCCCCTAAAAGGCAGAGCAGGGTGCCAACACTGAGGCAATGTGGTAAAATGTGCCAACACATTCTAACCCCGTATGTCTGATAACCCTTCACCACATGACATACACGTGTAAATATTATGTAGATATTTTCACATAGATTTTTCGTCCAGGATTAGTATTACAAGCATACATGGCTGTTCACTCGGGGTGTCACCAAAAAACGGCTTTGATGGAAGCGGTTTGAGGTTGAGGCGATGTTGAAAGATCCAAAGTGGTTAATGTGGAGACCCATCCTAATTGAGTCTAAGCTCTCCTCAGGGTCCATCTTAATTGGACTGAGCTTTAGAAATGAGAATGTATCATTACTCAGAGACAGATAAAGTCTCTGTGCAACCTACCCTACTCAGCTCCCATTCAGACAGGTAGCAGCTGCACATGTCGACCGAAATAGTGGCCTGAGAACCTCTTTAACACAGAGATTAACCTCAAACTGATCCATGTGAAAGTTAGATTGCTTGCCTTGTAGGGACTGATGATGATTTTTAACATCTAAAACTTCATCTAGGAATCACTTTTTGTAAAACTTAACTTAAATTAGAACAAAACTACAACACCATCACGCTTTAAAGATATTTTTAACCTAAACTAATGATGAAGATTTAGTTTGTAAGATGTCAGAAAATGGTCAGAAAAAGTTACAAGTTTCTACAGTCCCAAGTTGATGTCCTCAGGTTGTTTATTTTGTCTGACTGACTCAATGACGTTTAATTTAAAAGCAGTAAGTCATTACATTTTAGAAGCTGGAAACAGCATTTTGAGTAATAAATCACAGATTAGTCGACTGTCAAAAATTGTTGACGATCAATTTTCTGTTAGGTTGATCAACACGAAAATAACTGGCAACTACCTTGATAATTGATTAATCATTAAAGTAGTTTTTAAAGCTAAATTCTAAAACATATCTGTATATACTACATGTTATGTTTGGCTTTGGAAAATATTTTATAGACCTAAATGCAACTAAATAAATAAATAAAAGCTTATCGGGGCAGTTGCTTATGAAAATAATCATTAGTTGCAGCCCTGATTGATTAACTGTTTATATACACTATGTCAGTGCCATTTGTTTTTGCATTATTGTTCTTCTAACGTAGGCTGGCCTTTTGTATGAATGTGATAAGGAAGATACAGTGTAAAGTCACGTTAGTGGGTACACCCAGACCCTGTATCACTGTGCTGGAGGTTGCACACCCATAGATCTGAAAGATGATACTGTACTCGAACACCCATGCAGGCCTCTCTGTGTCCCTTCATACTGTTTACCCAGCTGGTTGGCTCCTTCCACAGACCCTGGATCAGTATGGGACACTTTGAAACGGTCTCAGCTGTCGAAAGGCGATGACCCCACCGCAGATAGTCAGCGCACAATGACAGCCACTCAAAGACGCTTGTGACTGAAAGATAAAACTCTGCGTGTGTGTGTGTGCTGCAGGCTTGTTTCTGATAAGTGCTGTTTTGTAACAGGGAGGGGGGAATATTACGGGTCTCTGACCCTTAGCAGAGGTTTGAGTTTGTTTGTGGGATTGTGTGATGGAATTCAAGTTGTAGGAGTGTTGGCTAGTTGTCAGCACACATCAGGACTCTTTGGTGACAGATGTGGACTAAAAAGAGGAAATGAACACGATGGACGAAGGTTTATTGTTTTGATATATGTCTTTGTTAGTCGCTGAAGAATATAACTCGCTTCAGCACCTTGTCAAACATGTCAGCGTTTTTCTATTTGATGTGTATTATAGTCCGGATGCTACAGCTCTCACAACTTAAGTCCCTTAGGCTACATCACCAGTATCAGATGTCTTTTTTTTTTTTTACTTCTAACTTTATTTTCTTTTTTTTTTTTTTACCACAAAGCTGCAATGGAAATTGAGCATGTGTCGAGGAGATAAATCTTTTTGCTCACCCTCCTTTTCTCTTTTGCCCTCACCTAAGCCGCCACCACATTATAGGATTTCAAGCTTTCGGTGAGGCGGTGATGCTAAAACTTGCACTTGGAAGCAGAAAGAGTCTGATAACCACGGTGACGGTCTGTTGCTAGGCAGTAACTATGCAGCAGTCTCTCCATGTGTTTTCTGCCTTCTCCTCACAACTGCTTTAAGCATCTCTCTCCTTCTCTCTTTTGCCTGTAAATCCTCTCCTATAGTTCTTTCTCTCCGTCTCTTTGAGTGTTCCGTTTCTACATTGTATAATCTGTATTCCTCCCTCCTCATGTGCTTTCCTCCACCTCCCTTCCCTCCCTCCTGGCTTTCTCCCCCCTCCTTTAAACCCCCACCCAACCACCCACCACTTTGTAGTTCAACGAGTGCAGAAATGTGCAGCTGTAGTTGAGAGCGTCTTCATCGGAGCTAATGAGACTTGCTGGTGTGCACCGATCATTGGTGGTCAGTCATTTGAGAGAGGTCAGCAGACACCCCAGGGATTTCAACTGATTTCCTTTTGGACCTTCATTGTTCTGCATTTTCTGTCAGCTAATAGATTTCTATGCATCTAAACCTAACTCTACACACTGACTTCTATTCATTACCGGCAAATGAGCAGGACAATAGCAAGGGAGCAAGTGACAGAAATAATAGGGGCATAGCAGACAAGCTGCCTGGATTTGACACATGCTTAGACTAAACCACAGTTTGCTGGGATTTCTTTGCTCTGCTATAGCTGGAAAAAAAAAAAAAATAATAATAATAATAAAATAAATAAATATATATTTATTTATTTATATATATATCCACTTGTGCTATTAGCAGTGTGGATGCCCATTAATAAGTGCCTATGAGCTCAGAGTGTTGGCCTGGAGAGAGAACCTGGTTAATAATACATGTGAATTGATGCTTTTAAATAAAACACATTAATGATACTTTGACTATGAAAATCTACCATGGTCTGCCCATTTGGCTACACATTTCAACATCCCCGAGGACTTGTGCAACATTGCTGCATTGTCTCTGGCATGTGACTTGGGAATGCTCATATGTTTCACAGCCCTCGTCATTTGTCTGTAGTCACCCGCAGATGTCTGTTCTGCACAGTCACCAGACTGTCATCCAGCCTTGCTGTGTCATTCCCTATACAATCGCAGACTCAGAGTCATCATTTCAGTGTAGGCCTATATGTTGTTTGGTCACAGTCCTGAGGGAGGGCAGCTTCAGTTTTTTTTTTCCCAGCACCCTTGGTTGTGAGGCAATTGCGCAACAGGAACTTGTTTCCCTCTGTCTTTTTCTCTGCTGACATCGATACTAAAACCACGACTGAGTGGCATGCATGGATCATGTGATGGCTGGGTGGCTCTGGGTAATCCTGGAGCGTTCCATTCTGAACAGGTCACTATGGTAAAGGTTACGAGAGGTTAGAGCCCCTCAAAGAAAAATGTAAGAACAACGCGCACTCTGTGTTTCAAGATGACGTTGAAATAAATATTTTATAATTATTGTGTGTGGAAAAAGCAATATATGTTCTGATATTTATAGTGATACATAATACATAGTTATGGTTTATAGATTAGGCACAGCTGAAGTTTGTGTTGATCAACCTCCCATACATTATGCACCTGCTATGGCCACCACACCCCTGTCTGCTACTTCCAGCTGCTTGTGTCAGCACAGACAGCTGGGGGGCATATGGTGCCAAAAAGGAACCTTTATAACCGCCTACTCGCCGTCCTCGCTGAAATTCATCCTCGGTTCCTCTCGGGATCAACTGCACAACTGGGATCATTAAATAATGACAATGGTAGTGAAAGTAGCAGGATCGGTACTGCGTTTCTTACTGCAAGCAGTTCACATGCACGAACTAGTGCACATTTTGCACTGGGCTTTACATTTGCTGCTGCACCTCTCTCAGGTCTATTCATCACAACTTGTCGCTACTGTGGGGGGAAGAAAAATTCAGGGCATGCTCGATTCGTGCAAAAGCAGGCACACACTGCGTTGTCTGCAGTCGAGGAATCCTGCCGCTTCTTGGGTAGAGAGTTTCAGTCACAGAAAGGGAAAAAAGGGAGGCAGAGTGTACCATTTCGACACACTAGAAGAGGCATAAATAAATAATAAAATAAGAAATGTCGGCTTATGTACACCCAATGACTGAAATAGAGGCATAAATATAGATCATTTATTGATGTTGATTGCATGTGTGCTAGTAGTAGTTACTCCATCTAAACAAATATTTTTGGGGACAATTGAGCCTAAAAACATCTTTTAAAAAGAACCTGCAGTAGCTATATTCTGTGTAAAATAACATCTGGAATAATAACTAACAGAGACAGGATATCATGTCAATGTTCATATTAGATAAAATACCAGGAAACCCTTTTGTAACAGAACACAACTGTAGCATTCTCACATTTCACTGCTACGTGTTATGAGTGGTGATTATCAGACAGACCGAGCGAACAGTGCATCCTTAACAAACTGTATCTTTTGCTTCCACAACGTAGTTCTAAGAATTAATGTCTGTGTTTATTTGTCTCTACAGTGGAGTCTGGTGTGTGACTCAGCATGGAAAGTCCACATTGCAAAATTTTCTCTATTGGTGGGATCCATCTTTGGATACCTGGTATTTGGAATCCTTGCTGACTGGTAAGTTCTTACTTACTCTTTCTTACTTATTTACGAGTATTGTGTCATCGTATCACAGTGTGTCAAAAAAATCATTTTGACCTTACTCCATAGGTTTGGCCGCCACCCAGTGCTGATCATATCGGTGCTCTTCATGCTGGTGTTTGGTCTGACTGTGGCCTTCTCTGTCAACGTGCCCATGTTCAGCACCCTGCGCTTTTTTGAGGGCTTCTGCCTGGCAGGGATCACCCTTTCTCTCTACGTCCTCAGTAAGTCTTTATCTCTCAACTAGAAGTTCTGTGCTAATGGTCCCTTAGCTAAGCCCTTCCACTTTTTGTCATTGTTACATCCGTCAAACTCATCAGGGCAGCACTGCAAATCTGCAAAGGCTTGCAATGAAAATGCGTTGGCAGATTTACAACTCACAGTTCGTAGTAAGTTCTGAAACCACACACGGAAGCAGGACTGACTTTTTAATGTCACAGCTGATGGGTTTTTAAAAGTCTTGAATATGCACATGATACAACCTATACTAACAGACTGAGGATAAAGCTAACAGGTTGCAGGCAAGAAAAAAAAATCAGCGTTTTACAAGAGAAAATGCTTCGCTACTGTTTTTCTGATTATGATCAAGAAGCAGAGACATTCATCTTGAAGCCTTTGAAAGCTAGCTGTTGTTCCTCTGGCACTAAACAGAAATGCTGATGAGGAATGCTGCAGCAGTAATGCAGCAATATGCTGTATTAAATGCATGCCTATTTGATGATAACTTGAGCTTAAATGTACCCGTTGGCCAAACTGGTTTTGCTTGTGACTTGGCTCCATGTCTAGAAACTAGGAGCAGCTCTTGTTGCACTGCAAGTTGTAAGAAGCAGCATTCCTTGTTTGTACTGAGTACATATTGAAACATTATAATATAACTGAAATTATTATATCATACCTTACATATCTCGTCAATATCAAAAAGAATACATAGAATATTAATTTTAAGACCCAGCATTAACTCTTAGAGACTTGACAATATACGTCTTTAAAATACATTAACTCTTAGAGACTTGACAATATACGTCTTTAAAATAAACAAATGTATCATTTATATGAATGTGTCATTTTTCTGTTTATTATACCACCCACTCTCAAAGCATAATCAAAAGGCTATTCTACTTTTAATTATTGTCTCTAGTTGAGGGTTCTGCTAAAAGAAGAGTAATTGTGTTGCAGTGACTTCCTAACATTTATTAAACTGAATGCCATTGTCGGGATAAATTCTCATTACAGAACAACTAGCAGGCAACCAGCCTCCTTACACTTGAAGTGAACTCTTTAATTTTCATTTGGGTGTACCAGCATGTGTCTTTTCCTGAGATTTTAATCCTGGTTACTGCTAATCAATAATGTGATAATGGCAGCGGGGATTGGTGGTAGAGACTGTAATGTTCTCAGAGATGGATCCTCTCTGTTCATGTGACCTTCTCTCTGCACACTAAAGGTTTAAATCATTGGTTTTGTGTGTTCATTTTCTAAAGAATGGGGTGGAGGGAGCTTTGTGATAGCGTTCTGATATTGTTCCAAGCAGTTGTTGTATATTCTGGTGTCAGTGGTGGATGCTTAAAAGCCTGTTTGGCCGCAGTAATTGACCAGTGCAGAGGGAGGTTTGCAAGAGCGGAGGGAAGGGAAGATGAGAGCGAGGGAGGGAGCAAGGGCGAGATGATGAAGAAAGGGGCCCTCAGTGTCCTTGTCATTCTAATTTACTCCACACTGTATACCTTGAAAAGCTTTGCCGTGCTCCCAAAATAGGACTGTTCAGTCTGCACCCGGGACAAACCAAAGAAGGTGGGGCAGAAGGAGGCAAAAGGGTGGAGATAAGCCGTACAGTATGGTGTCGTATCAAATTTAAATGAACTTGACATCTGCGTCTATTGTCTTCACATTAGCCTCCATTTACGGTTCAATGAATCAGTGGTTCTGGTGGTTGCAACCCAATCGGAGGTGGTAGGGTTGCACGATCCTTTTGTAAAGTCAAAGATTCTCTACAACTCTGCCATACAAGCTTAAAAAGACATCTGATTTCATCTTTTACCGTGTGCAAAGTTTGTCAAATGACAGAATACAGTCAAAAAGATCATTCATTGGTTGAATTAGTAAGTTGTAAATAGGTAGCTTCATTTTAAAAGATCCACTTCAAAATTATACAATTTAATCTTGATAGTCTTTTTTTTTTTTTTTACAGTTCTTACATGTCTGTCGTGTTTTTATCTTAACACAAACATGTGTCAGTTTAATGTGTTCGTAATGCATCATAAAAGATAATATTCAGCTGACATCTGCTCTGCAGAGTGGCGTGGGGAACAATGGAAGGTGTAATTAAACAAGCATTTGAATGCATAAATCATACGCCTCTTTGACGGCTGAATGCCAGAGCAACTCAGCAGTATTTAACCTCTCTGACTGATTAAAAAAAACTATTTGAATATATGTGATGGTTTCATCAGCAGCAGAGCTATGATCTAACAGGGCTGCATTCTAAATAAAGTCCAGTCGAGTCAGAGTGAAGAGAGGTTTTTCTTCTTATGTGTCCTCCTTACACTCTCCCCATTATTCTTTCTGTGGTTTAACTGTTTTGTTATCTCTTAGTCTACCTTCCCTGCTTCCATATACCATTCTCTACCTTACATTCTTTGCAGACTGCATGGCAGAGCGGCAAATGTAATCTTCAAAACAACAATACAGTGATTGCAAAGGGAATCAAGTGGTCACGAACAATCTGTTGTAATTTCATAGCCGCTCTTTTGTTTATTCAGCCCTCTTATGAAAGGTTAATGCAACACCTTACCCTCTGCAATCATGCTCAAGTACTTGTGTGTTTTGAACAATAGCTTATTGAGCTAGAAGTTGCCAAGAATATCTAAAATATTAGGTTTAAAGTTATAGGAAAGTAACTCTAGAGGTAGCAACCTTGTTCTCACTGACATGTGAAAGCCCAACATTCAACACCACGACCAGGATTGTAGAGACTGGTTTGCCAGCTAATGTTGATCCATCCAACAACACAAACACAAGTTCATGTTTCCTTGCTTCAGACTGAAACGGATATCAGGCTACTGGTTTAACAAGCAAAAAACAAGATGTCAGCCACTTAAACTGTCATCTAACCAGTCGAAGATATGTCTTCCTTACTCTATTAATGATATCCACTAATAATCAAACTATTCTCCCCACATTAGCTGTTTTTACTGATCAATGGGAATTTTTTTGGCTCTTTCTTTAAGGAGATTGCTGCAGCACTATAATAAAGTCAACTTGAGCATAGCTTAGTTTGTTTTACCCATATTTCTTCTTTTTAAGATATTTTTTTGACCTTTTTGAGCTTTATTTGACAGAGACAGCTTGAAGAGTGACAGGAAATGTGGGGAGAGAGAGAGATGGGGAATGGCGTGTACATGGGGCGGATAATCTACCGACTGAGCTAAACGACATCCCCAACCGCCCATATTTCTGATCATGTGTGGCCTCTCGTCACATGCTATTTACCCTGTAGCCGTCCTGTATTGACAAAACTCCACCAGAGCTGCTCCAAGAGGAGGACCACAATCGTTCAATAACGCATTACTGGAGAGGATCAATCTTTTTATTTCAAGACATTCTGTTTAGGGTATTTATTGCATTTTCATGCAAGTTGGGACATTATAAGAACTGAGCAAAAGCTAATATTCCTTATAGTCCTGACACTGAGTCAGTCATATGACATTTCCGCATGTAACGTTATGAACCACATGAGCCTTTTTTTGTGGCTTGCTTTGTTTGACTCTGCTTACAAAGGAAAGTTGGAGCCAAATCCCAGCTTCGGCTTTGTTTGCATGGGAGACTGTACGCTAATCCCCCCTTTTCCCATCAATCCATGTGCAATTAAGTCTCAGTTCATAGATCTTGAAGGCTGTGGGTGCCTTTGTATGCCATAAATTGAATCCAGAAAATGGCAATATGATAACTGTAAACTGTTGTTTGGTTTGAGATCTTAGATTGATCTTGAACGCGGTGATGGAGTAATTTGGAGACGTTATATGTTGCCTGATTGTGGGGGAGGCATCAATCAAAAAGAATCCATCGAGTTTCAGGATACGGGTGAACCTCTTTTAAGAATGCCGAGTAATCTGTGCACAGCTACAATCCGTTCCACCAGAATGGCTTGTTAAAGTCATGCTCACTGTGGGGACCAACATGGCTGATATGATGTGACACTTATACGCTAACTGCTACTGAGAGACAGAAAAAATAAGGAAAGAGAGTTGGTGGTGGGGTGGTTTCAGACAAAGGGAAAGAGAATGGGGTCTAGCAAAAAAAAGTTCAGCTTAAAGACTGAGAGGGATGTTTAAACTGTACTGAGCAAAGAGAAAGCAAACCTGTGATTCTGTAAAGTGCTAGACTAAGAGGCGGTGTGATTCACCACCACTGCAAATGATGGTGATGTGTTTGTGTACGTTAACATTAAGCTCTTTTATGTATAAACCAGGCTAATGCATCTTTCTACTAGCAGAATAGCAAAGCCGATAGCTATAGAAAGTCATCTGATGCAGCGCTGCTATTTATACCCCGGTGCTCCATCAGTGTGTGCTAGCTTTTGTAGCATCACAACACCAGGCAGCACGGGCAAATAGTGCCTATAGCTCAGTGTCATTGTGCTGCTTGCTATTGCATTTTTACAGTAAACACACCACCGACACTCACCTACCCCCCGCCTCACATGCAAACATACACTGCACTTCAGTTTGCTGAGTCATGGTAACTGGCTGCGCTGGGGCCTTTGTGTGAGAATTTTGTGATCAGCTTGAGATGAGGTGATTGTGTTTCGGGGCAGTGAGCCAGAGCTTGCTTTTTTTTTTTTTTTGTTTACACAAGTTATATCATCTACATGAGTGATTTGAGGCATAAATTGCCCCCCCCCCAAAAAAAAATAAAAAAATAAAAAAATATATATATTTATGCCAAATATCAGTTTAGCTGTTAATGTTACACAGACAAGAGTATACATAATGTATAACTTGGTGAAAGAATTCTAAATTCTCTAGATAAAAATGATTGCTAGTGGCTTAGCTCAGCGGCCCAGGGTTCAAATCCGACCTGTGGCACTTTGATCTAGCTCAGGTGTGTGTGTGTGTGTGTGTGTTTTTTCCTAAAGGCAACTATCGAGTGTTGTTAAGAGGCAGGATGTTTACTCTGAAAGGGCAACTATCGAGTGTTGTTAAGAGGCAGGATGTTTACTCTGAAAGGTCCGTATAATCGCCTTACAATAAAGCACAAATCTCTCTACACTCATCTCAAGTAGAGTTCTGGTTCGCTTTTCATGTCTGAATCAAAGGTGGCAAGCCTATACATGTCATGGGTGTGTGGGAGAGAGATGTGGCAGACATCCAGGGAGAGAGAGAAACAAACAGAGACGACAGATAGACCACATGACTCTGTTGTTGTCTCGTCTCATTGCGTCATAAAGACGTTTTTCTATTAGTAACCTTACATGCTCATGACTGGTTCTGTTTGTCGTGGTCTAATGGAGGGTGTTGAGGTTAGATTCCCTTTGTCTTGAAATTTCGGAGATACTAAACTAACCAGGGTATATTTTGTGGTATCTTTATGTTTTTGACATTCAGTTTAAAACAGGTTTTCTTCCAGGTGTGGTTATATTGTCATGGATGGGTAATGTAGAAGTGATATAGTCTAGACATAAAGTAGATTAAGAGCTAGAGGAAACTTGAAACGCATGTTCAGATTTATCGGTACAGTAGGTTTCCAGTAGGAAACACTAGGATGCTAGGGATATCCATTTTTGTGTGGATGCCAGATCATGGCCACATGAATAAATGTAATAACCACAACAGGTCACGCAAAAGTAAACACATATACATATTATTAGATGACAATAGTTGACAGTAAATGGTAATTTAATATTTACCCATCTGAAATGAATTTGGAAAACCTCACTTCTTCATATGCACCAATGTAATGCCAGTAAGGGGAACTGCTCCCTGCCCTAAAATGACCTTTTATTCCAAGTTGATTCAGTACTGTGGTTTTGTATTGACCTCTGACTAAAATACAAACTATTATTTTTTTTATTGCCCACAGAAGCTTGGATTTTGCTCAGTTAATAATTCCAGTCGCTGCTTATGGAAACTCGTCACATCTGTGAGAGAAGATGGAAGACGGATCACATTTCTGTCTAGTCCATGAATGTTGTCTTAGCAGTTGTAATTTCTAAGGAGAAAAAGAAGCTGTCCTGTATTTGTGTCAATACAGTAATATGGTTGCTGACACGCCCACTCAGACTTTGTTGATTGCGTGTGTTGTTTGCTGTCACTCCTTTTGTACATGTACCAAACAAGTATGGGTAGTGGTAAGTACACACAGGAATGCAGATGACTGCATTTTACAGGGGAAGTGCATGTGACATGATGACAAATGGCGTTATAGCACGCTACTGCACTTTTTGTACTGAAGATTCTTTTAAAAATATTCAATGTATAATTTGACTACTTTAGTGTGAGTGCGTTAGCTATTACCTTTGTTCCGTGAGGATGCTCTCTTCAAGGTTTTAACAATTCATTTCAACAATAATATGTATTTCAGTGGCAATTCAGCGACTCTCCCTGAGCAGAGCCTGAGATTCACAACATTTATCAACCAGGAACAAATATTAAAGGAGTCAGTGCCCTGGTGCATACAGATTGAATGAGCACCACACTGTAATAAACAGATCAGATACGAGTCAGGTTGTGGTCATGTATAACCGTTTATAAAGTGTAATACTATTTCTTTTTTAAAGATTGTTTGCCATACTCAGCAATTCTGATTTTTAAATTTCATTTCCTGTTCTGAAAAATGTGTATAAGTGAAAATGTTAAAAATAAAAATAAAATAGAGCACAGTAAAGGCTTTTTAGAGAAGTTCCTCTTTTTTGTTATTATTATAGGGATCATAATCATTTTGGTAATGTAGCAGTCCTTATTTACGATATATTTCCCTGTTTGAATTGTATGTGGTTCTACAGTACAGTCACATGTGTGTTCCCCAGCCGTCTCTGTCTGTGCTTCTTTCCTTCTGACGGTGCAGTAATGCTCCTCTACTCAGACAGGATGATTTGTGACGTGTGTTTCCTGCTGCGGTGCTATCCTGTGTTTTGTCAGGTTAGCAAGGCCAAGCCAGGTCAAGCCGGGCCATTCTTGCCCTCTTCACTGTTCCTACGTTATTGTGTAATGAGGTGCTTTCTTTCAGTGGTGCCCTCTTAAAACCAAAGGCATTAATCTCTCTGCATACAGGTGAGGCACAAAGGGGCAGCACCGAAAGATGGAAGCTGCGTGTATTCATCTGTGTAAATGGCTTCCTCTCTGTCAATGTCAGACTCATTTGTTCGTACAGTCTGACGGGCAGCATGCTTTATTTGCATGCGTCTGCTCCCTACCCTACTTGCTCTCTGTGTGTATGCCAAAGATGGATATCCCTCTGTCTGGCCTGACCCGAGCAGTGCGTGCCAGATCTGGCTATGTCTCCCTGAGGACAGCAGCCAGGTCTACCTCACATCACTGCAGTGATATTGTGCTGCCATCAGCTTGGCTATGAGGCAACTTTTGCTTCATTCTCAATGTTGAGAAAGGTCTGAAAAAGAAGAAGTATACAGAGAGGCAGGGTGGGTCATAGACTGTGGACTGTGTACAGAGAGCCAAAGAAAGGTATTTTCCGTGATACACAAGTTGACCTGTCCTCATCCTTCCCGACAATCCGCTCTAGCCATCTCCTGATAAATGGGTTAAGGTGCAGACTCAGGTTTCTTTCCTCTGAGCGGGGTTAAAGTTCCCTTTTGTGCAGAGTTAGCGATTGCAGTTGCTAAGCAGACTTCCTCTCCTAACACGTTATGCAGCATGTCCTGTATATCCTACCATTTGTTTTTTTCAGAGATCGCCTCCCTGTAGACTAGATGACCTAATAGTGGTGTTCTAAGTTTGCCAAGAGTGGGAATCATTTCTAACCCTTGTTGTTTGTGAGAGACGTTGCCTAAAGTCCAGGGAAATCAACACTGGCAACCTTTGAACCTTCTTTGGACGAGTCTAAAAAGATATGACTGCTGTTTTTAGTTTTTCTTTCTGTAGTGTTGGGACATAACTGGACTTAGTTTTACATTTGTGTCAGAGTGTAAGCTGTGTATTGGTCACTTTGTTCCCATTTGGTTTTCTGCTGATCTTTCTGTGTGTGGTAGGAGGACGGGGGAGGGAATCGTGGTGGTTATTACGACATACAGTCACGCTTAAAAGCAAACTGTACCCAAGAAAAATACTTTGGTAGTGGGTTTTTACTGCTGAGCATTTCAGCACACATGGATCAAAGCAAAGTGCCTGTGGCTAGTCAGGGCTGGTTGGCATTCTTTGCAGCTCCAGATAAGGGACTAATCAATGAGTATGACCTTATTCTTAGTCAATAGCCCCTTTTCAGTGCTTGGAAGAGGGGAGGGATACCTCGGGATATTTGTGTGCTAATATAATCACCCTACATATAAACAAAGACTATAGAAAAGATACTGTGGAATCTCCCTTTGGACCGTTCTCTGTAAGTCACAGTAATTGCAAATAAACTGCAGTTTGTTCTTGCCCTTATGTACTCAGAATCTCAATGATCAACTATCAGTGGGATCTTTTCACTGCTCAAACTCCAAAAGAAATGCCACAGTCACTCCACTTGTACCTTTTTAATTGACCCGACAAAGACTGTTGACCTTGAAAGAAGTATTCAATTCATCCTCCATGGCATTGGCTTTCTGCCATCGCCTTTTTTGGGTGATTATGTTCTATTAAAATGTGAAGGGTACCTTAAGAATAATCTGTCATATTCTCAAATACTGTCCCAATCAATTCTAGGTATAACAGGGCTGTGCACTTGTCCCCACACTGTTTGATTTTTTTCCCCCCCCTATGTGGTCACTTTGTTCAATATGAGGGTGTAATTTCAAACAAACATCTCTTTGGTCTGCTTTAACTCCAGGCCAAAGATCATGAGGACCTATATCGGGGAAGTGCTGTTTGCTGACAATACTGCACTGGTCTGTCCCTCCTAGAATTCATCAGCAGCTTTGCACATGCCTGAATTGTGTTTGGTCTCATCAAGTATTTCCATCTGTGACCACAGCTTTAACAATGTATTGATGAAGAAACATCTGTGGTGGTGGAACGCCTCCTCACTAAGCCTTGGATGAACCTTATGTAGGCCACACACATGAAAGTGAACCAGGCCTGTGATCTTATGTACATCATTATTTGCAAGCAAGACACATATCAGGCAACAGGGGGAAAAAATTAAAAGCCTGAATTGTGGAGAAACATAACGTACGCAGTTTCTTCTGCACAGGGCACAAATAGACCATGAGTCTATTAGTCTGAAAATGATGTATGATGAATTATAACTAGATCTCAACCCACTTAAACATCCATTGGACGTTCTGAAGTGTTAATGTAGGCTTTTTCTGAAGTGCTCGGTAGATTGCTGGACAGTGGGTTGAAACCTACACATGCAGCAGTTGGCCAGATGTGTGGAGGTGTGCATTTTAGGCAAGATTTTAACTTCCATCTCAGCCCTTTTCTTTCATTCTTCTTTACTACTTCCGACACTTTTAGCGTGTACAACTGAGTGCAACACCATAAAT
The DNA here is from genome assembly GCF_000972845.2 of Larimichthys crocea. Classification (NCBI taxonomy): domain Eukaryota; kingdom Metazoa; phylum Chordata; class Actinopteri; family Sciaenidae; genus Larimichthys; species Larimichthys crocea. The sequence goes on from NC_040012.1 coordinate 12,625,331, forward strand.
ATCCTCAAGGAGAGACTGTTAAAAACATGTGCACCAAATTAAGCCATATTGCATATCCTCCACTGTAGACTTTTCACCCCACTCTCAAGTGTGGCCATTCGGGATAGCCAGTACAAACACTGTTGTCTTAAGCTGTGGTCAGATGAGACGTTATAAAAACGACTTCATTTCGAGCAGTCCCCACCCTTCAGAGTGTTCTCTGCAATCATCAAAGCACAAAAAGGGGGGATTCTGTTGGGAAAAAAACAAATATTCATCCCTTAAAGCAGAGCTTCAGGGACTTCTTGCAGCTTGTAGATATCCTTGTAGTGTCAACCCTGTACTGACACAGCCAGATAATCAGACTGAATTTCCATTTCATTTTATTTTTTACTTCATTCAGCCTGACATTGTGTTCATGCTAGCAACGTTATGTTTGGGCCTGGATGTTATTTTGTTTTGTGACTCGTGTCACTGCTCGGACCTTTCTATTCTACCAATGTCATCTACATTCGGAAGATGCAGTAATGATTATGAGGACCTTTTTCACAACCTGTACAGCTGTATGTCGATGTTCATTTTTCTGTCACCACCGATACAGGATGCTGACATCCCCACCCCTACAAAGCAAAGAGAAAACATCCATTAATAAGCACAACACCCGACCTATTTTAATTTCTGAAGGAATGAGATATGTGAGCTGTGACTCAGAGGTCTGAAACCAGGGTACAATTGATGCTGAGGCATGGGAATCCACAGCAGTAGAGGTAAAAAAAATAAAAAAAAATAAATTAAAAAAAGCGTGGGAGGAGAAGAGGGAACACAGCTGAGGGATGGCAACAGAAATACTGTACTGCACTTTGCTTTTCACCTGTCATAGAAGCAAAAAGGCCTGTAGCTTCAGACTTACACTATATAGCCACTGCAGGTGTTACTAAATGTAATGCATAATTATGTCACAACAATTAGTCACAAAATAAAGCTCTGTTATCTTTCATTCTCCTTATCAATAAGTTATTTGCAACAGATAAAGTGTCCAGGATTAGGTCATAAACTCATGGCATGAGGCCATATAGACCTCGTGACCAGCAAAAGGTCGTGACTTTATCCTGTGGGTACAGGGAGTGGCTGCACTGAGTGCCTTTAGTGGTCAACCAATCTCTTTCACTTGCAAAACAATGGGCCTCCTTGACTGAGCTGTGTACTCGACAGAAGGCTAGTGAGCTACTGTCGCCTGTACCAGAGTCTGATTCATATTCTTGTTTTGCCAAAGTCAGCAAACCAGCCAAAGCTACTTTGGGGATTATCCTCTTTATTAATTGGCTATTGGCTTGATCATTGATTATGTCACTTCCGCTGTGTAGAGCATGCGTCCTGATACATTTAAATCTGTGTACTTTTTTAATAGATTGTGTGTCCCGCTTGTTTTGTCACCTCAGAGATCCTCAGATTGGCATTTTTTGTGAGTTTCTTGTATGTGACATCAAAATGGTTAGTGGTAGATTTATGTCAGTAGAACACATGCTGCAGCAGAGCATTGTGGGAATGCTGATCTAGTGGGTTGTGAAGGATTAGGGTCAGCAGGAGTAAGGAGCTCAGGCCTCCTTTCCTTTCCAGAAACTCATTCTGAAGTTACATCAACAGAGCATGTGCCATATTATGATATTCACACTGATCTGAATATCTTTATATTAAATGTATAGCTTGTACTGTCTGTGAGTGTGCATTTGCACTTTTTCACAGCTCACCACAGGATGTACTTTTTCCGGTCACAATGCAGTGGCCTGTTGAGTGCACATGATGCCTTATACATAACTGAAGAATTCAAATCCCATGCAGTTCATAACCAGTGAACCGTTACTTTTCTCCCAGCAGCACACAAGGAAGGGGTCTCGAGGTTAGTTGGTTCAAACTCAGCAGGTCTTGCACCCATCGCCCTGCTCTCAGCTCATTGGCTTTGTCATTCCAGCTGCGATAGTGTCTGTGAACAGAGAGCATTATTCATGTCCTCAGAAGGGGGCAAGTCCTAATTGAAATTCCGGTCCTTTCCACTGGAATGAAGCGGGGCTGCCGACACCCACTGTATTATGCTGGCCTTGTCACCTTGAAAGGCCCATCTGGAGACTGTTCACATTACTGGGCAGCAGAAAAGACCCATTAGAAGAAAAACAGTGATGTATAACAAAAAAGGGTTGAAAGACGTAGGACAAAAGATTTGGAAAGTGTGAGAATAGCCGGGTTACAGTACTCTTCACTTTCTATAGTTTGATGTGAAGCCATCCTCTACACTGCAGTAACTAAAGGGCTGGACTGTCTGTGGTTGCTGGCTGCCAGTGTGGTGTGCATGCTAATGGCTGGGTGAATGAATCAGTGCCATTCTGATAGAGGAGAATTGAGTACAAGGAACCTCTTTCTAGTTAGTTCACTCTCACAGCAGCCTACTGTCTTGGTCTGTCTACTGTCTCTGAACAACAACTGTACATGGTAATTTATTGCCTTTATCTAATGTCACAAAATGTGTCATGCACTGTAGCTCTAAAAGTGACTTTGTTTGTCACACTAGGATACAGATTCTACAATTACTCAATAAGGAAATGTCAAACATTTTTAAACCTTTTTCTCAAAATTCCATAATATACCGAAGACCAAGGTAAAACAAATGAAATAAAATAAAATTGTTCCTTTTCTCTGACCAGCAAGATTCAATTTATTGCAGGGAATCTTCACATTTGAAACTAGTAAATGTATTAAATTATTAACTATTGTTTACTAAAATGAATAGATTAATTTTCTTTTGCAATTCAACACTAACTGCCACACATTTCCTGTTCTTTTAACCCACATGTGACTGGTGTTTCTTTATGTCTAAAATCTCAGTATTAATACAGTAGTCATAACACACACTGGCCTGGGAATTAACAATGTACACCTGACTTCATGGGGAACATGAATTTACTGATCCATGTTCTGACCTGTCAGCCTCACCTAGTCAAAGGTGGTTCTCTGTTTTGAATTGGGATGATTCATGAGCTCCGGCTTATTTGTTTCAGCTAACGTTACAGACAAATATAGATTTGTGAATCCATTCCCAAGTTAGTGTGTAAAGTCTCTCGTAAGGTTTTAGGAACAGCTAGCAGGTTTGTAAGAAATGCCTTAGCTGGTGAAGGCTTTAGTAGAGTTTACAGAGGTTGCTAAGAAACTTCTTTAGCACTGACCAGTCAAATGCAGCATAGTTGATTATATAGGTAGTAGTATCACACACTGTAGCATAACTAAGGGGGGAGCAGTTCTACCTGGTAGTTATTGAATATAAATACTTGACTAACACCTTCTAATCTCTTCCCAAGAATTCTTTTAAATGGTGTAATCTTTTATTTTTATTTAGTCACGCATAAATCTCCACTTAGTAACAGTTCTTCTCTAACTTCTTTGAACTTGCTTGTTTTGAAATGCTTTAGCAACCAGCTGGTGTCATACTGAGAAGACATAGATGCTCATTTTGTCTTTTTCTGTTCCTAACACATTTTTTGCCTCTTCTCTTTGTTCTCTCTGCCAGGGATCGAGCTGTGCCTGCCAGGATGGCGTTTTTCCATGACCATGGTGGCTAGTTTTGTGATGTTGGGCGGTCAGCTGCTGATGCCCGGGGTTGCCTACCTCTGTCGCGACTGGCAGGTACTTCAAGCTGTCATCATCTGCCCCCTCCTACTGATGCTGTCCTACATCTGGTAAGAATACCCAAGCATCTGCTGCACATTGGCACCAAGCCATTTTTTGTTTTTGTTATTCCATGTAAGTTTAAAAGGTGTCTTTCTGTTTAAATTCTACATGAGACTCTTCCACTGCTGAAATATTTGGTACCATCTGTGATAAGAAACCAGTGTTAATATAGTCTAAATAAAACCTTGTTAAACCAACAACACTTTTAAATGGTCGTGGATTTAAATGGTTTAAGCAAAGACGGTTTGACCTCCAGGGACTTTTTTCAGTAGTGAATTCACTGCTAAATTGAAAGTAATATCTTTCCGTTAACTCACTTGCAGTGACCTCTACCATGGCTTTAGTTCGGTTTGCTAAAGCTCAGGCAATAAATACTTGTGTTTTCACTTCCATTTATTCTAACGTGACGCACAGTGCTTCACAGCACTGCTGATGCGTACAAAGCCAGCAGAAGAAAAATCAAGGAATATAGATTTGTATTATAGAGTATCAAAGGGCCTTGGCTTTCTTCAGCAGTGTACCTGAAGAACAAAGGGGGTTTCCACTCAGCAGTCAAAATTACTCACTAATCTGATCAAACCTCAATACAGATATAATGCACTTTAATCAGTGTTGGATACAGAGAGCAGAAGCAATGGGGATTTCCACAGTGATTCAGTGCAGCAGTCAGAAACGTACATCAGCAATTGTTATCCTGATGAATGAAAAAGCTGAAGAAGACTGCACAACTCAAGGGCCTGGACCTGATATTTCACAAAGATATTAATTAACATTGGACTAGTCAACACTGTAGCCAATTTCCACACATGCAATACATGCAAAAAACACACAGATACACCAGTGAGATTGAGTCAGCCTTCACGGGAGGATTCTGGGAATTTCAAAAGCATGAACTTATGTTGACTAAGCCAGACAGCGTTTATGGGCACAAACTGGATTCATCACTGATAAAGTGGCTGACTCAGTAAATATATAAATACAGCAGATTGGACTGAAGACTTCAACGCTGCAGGTGATCTAAGTTTGCTGATTTTGGAAAACAACTCAAAACCACACCAGTGCTAGGATCATGAATCATGAGCGTAGACATCTGGTCCAGAGAAAATTGTTTTAACCAACAGAGGCAAATGTGGCATTGTTTTTTTGCTGACTATCTTCAATTTTACATATTTCTGCAAAGAGAAACCGGACCGCTCAGAGGAATGTGTGCCAGATAATGCAATACAACTACCAGATAATGGAGCGTAACAAATGAAAGCAGGGATAACAACGGTTCGCTGTTACAGTATTTTTTTTGTTTGTTGTTCCCACTGTAAAGACATCTGGTTAGGCTAATGTGAGACCTTGCCACCTGTAAATAGTATGCTGGTGTGTCTGAGTGAAGCTGGAATCAAGTGCTTTCTGCGTTTCATTTGAAATTTGTTGGAATGACACAACAGTCAACAAAGACAAGATTCAATGTTGCTATCCTTGATTCATATTATCAGCCTTTTTATGGAGGATTCATTTAGTTTTGACTCATTTTTCGTGCATTATTAAAGATATCCCTTGTCCTTTTTTTTTTTTTTTTTGACAGGATCTTTCCTGAGTCACTGCGTTGGCTGCTGGCCACTCAGCAGTACTGCCGCTCCAAGTGGATTATGGGACACATAGCAAAGAAAAACCGAGCGAACATGGAGCTTGACGTTGATAATATCCTGACAGGTAACAAAATATATTGAAATCAGCATTGATATATATATATTTGCTGCAGTATCATCTTACAAGCTTCTTTGCCCTTGTTCTTCATTGTCGTGTCCCCCAGCTGTGCTTTCCTAAATAAGCCAGATTGACAAGGTTATATCAGTTTCCTCTCTGGTTACCATAGTAACAGACCACTCCAGGGGTAGCAGTGGGCGTCGAACATTACATTATGACACTCTAGAAGGTTCATTAATTTTGTTACAGCCTCGGTAGCAGGACATAAGCTGACATGTTGGTGTACAGACAGCAGATGGACGCAGGTCAGGCACTTTGACCTCGGGGGTTAACTGCGTCTGCACTCCCGCCAGAGGCAAAGAGCAAAGTGATCTGTGTTGGTGTTAAATGTCATAGCAGATTGCATTTGTATTAATCTTTAACGGTGCTGTTTACCGTGGAATACTTTTTTCCATCTTTGTCCTGCCATTGCTTACTGCAGTTATCAATATATTTAGAAAGTGCCACTGCTGGGAAAAGGCTTAAAGAGGAACCACTCGGTGTGAAATTGACTGCACTTTTTCAGAACTCAGAGAGCGTGTGCTGATGCAGCATTGGGAAAAGTACATTGCCACAGACATTAATTTATCCACTCTTGTTTTTATAGTAACTGGCTGTCCCTTACAGTAATATTTCCTACTTTAACTCGCTCAGCACTAAATACAATGCTGGGCACTGAATGTTCTTACTTTTGCTAAGGCAGATGTATGCGTAACTACTGATTAGGTCATCTTTGAAAAGTGAGCAGATTTGCATACAGACTATCCCAGTAGGGATAGTCTTACTCAGAGGTTTGTAGTTCGGTCCGGGGATCACTGGAAAGCCTGAGTGATACAGCCAGAGATAACCTTGAGGCGGCTGTGTGGAATGCTGTCACATGCCTGAGTCAACATGAATGTACAGCACTGCGAAGCAGACGTGTGTTTCTGTGGCAACCCGCAGTCTGATACCAAAACATCCACTGTGTGTGATGTCAAATATCGCTTGCAGCTCAGGGGTGTTGCCCTCTAAGACACTGTTCCTGTTCTTCTGTGAGCATTGTCATACCTGTCTCGCAAAGCAGCGGGAGACGAGTCATGTGGGGGTGAAACGTGCTCATTAAAAATACATGTGGAATTTTCTGTGGTTGCAGTGAATCAGAGGCGTCCTTGTCTGACTTTTTTAGAGAGCCCAGACTGCTGTTGAACTTTCCTTTGACCTGAAAAGTCCATTTGACATGATGGTATTAACTAGAGCTTGATGAATATATGAGAAGGCTGATATCACTCATTTTAATCAGTGTATATGTTGGCAGTTTTGCAAATAAAATACATTTTTATAAACTGTATTTTCAGGTATTTTTGACCCAGATTTTTCCATATACGTGTGTAAAGTATTGCTCATAATTTGTTGTCATTGTATGTTTACTGTTCTGGATAGCAAACTTAATTGTTTGACTATAAATATTCTGCCCCAGTAGATATCTTTGTTACAGACCTTATTCAAGCTAATTTGATTATTAATTGCCAGAAGTATTTTTGATTTTATGTAATAAAACCCCAAAAGAAATAAAAATATTAAAAGCTTACATATAAGTCATATATCAGTCACAATAACATTTACAAACATAAGCTATATGTCATGAGGGGAAAAGTTATAAATAAAAAACCAAAACACAAGTTATATTTTATTGTACTGACATACTATGCATTTATGTAGTGACCAAGTGTCCAAGAGAAACTGTGGCAGGAGTTTAAAACTGTGCTTTAGACAATTAAAAATAACCCTGCTGCATTAAAAAAAAAATCATGCTCTAATATAAGGTTGTTTGCTTGTTTCCAGAACTGCAGAGAGCTCTTCAAAAGAAACCCAAAAAGACGTGCATTGTGAAAATGGTTGGGACAAGAAACCTCTGGAAGAATATCGTTGTCCTCTGCGTCAACTCGTAAGAGTTTGTCTTGTGTGTTATTACTTAGAAAACCAACCGGATGTTTCTGTGTCACATTACGTGTGTGGGTGGATCTGAAAACTAAGAGAGAAGAAAGGGAAATGCGCGTGTGTACTTGTATGGGGCGAGGCAATGCCAGTCAGAGGCTCCATACAACATTGATCAGTAGCCCATATTTGTGCTGCTCTCTCTTTTCATCTCCGATGGGATCTCTCCACTCTGAGACCTCATCTCTAGCTCAGGCAGCCCCAGCTTCAGCTTTCCTCCAGCACACGGTTGTCCCTGACTCCCTTAGTCAGCATAAATTTTACATGAGCTGTGTCCTTACGAAACATTAGACAACCAGGAGAAAGGGTGTGAGTGTTTGCATATGCTTGTGGGGTTTGTGTGTGTGTGTGTTTGTAAGTCAGTGTTTACATGTGTGCATAACTTGAAATGAGCGAGAATGTGATAAACCTTGAGTTGCCCCTCTTCCTTTTCCGTCCCCTCCAAACTTCTTCATCTTTTAGATTTACTTTGATCTATTTTCCTCTTCTGCCTTTTGTGCTCTCCCTCTTTTTCTTATCTTTTAACCGTCCACTTCCTTCTCCTCCACTGTGCCATACTTTAACTGCTCAAATCAGTAACTTTGTCAGCTTACTACCATCTTTTGCAAGAGACAGAGGAATAATGGCCAATAAAGAACTAAGGCTAACCCACACCTTTTTTTATTTCCAGTAGATTTGATTACTGCAATGCCTAACTTATTTAATGTGCTGCTGCCAGACTTCTGATGACAGAAAAACTAGGAAATCCAACCATATTACACCAGTCCTACAGTCTATATATTGTCTACCATTCACTCAGAGAGCTGATTTCTAAATCTTCTGTTTGCCCACAAATTACTGTTGCTCTATGAAGCCTTTAGGACTTTTAGGACATCTCAGGATGTCCTGAGAGTTAGAAACAAACACGGTGAAGCAGCATTTTGTTATCAGGCTACACAGGCCTCAAACAACCTTCAAGATGACGATAGACAAGCCAAGACTAGTCAAAGCAAAAAATGTATCTTAACTTCTCTTAACACTGCCTACTCTACTCAAAACATTCTCTTAGTACTTGTCTGTACTTTAGCACTTTTTAATCGTAAATACCTTTATTGGATTTTTTTATTACTCTGTACAGAACTTTGAATTCCCCCAGTGTATAAAAGGTGCTATGCACATAAAGTTTTCTTGCCTTGCCCACTAGTATCCTCTAACCTAGTCACTGTTTTCTCCCATATGTTCTCTCCTACCTCACCACTCTGCCCTGTGTATGTTCTTTACTCAGGCTGACAGGCTATGGGATCCACCACTGCTTTGCCCGCAGCATGATGGACCCTGAGGCTCAGGAGACGACTATGTTCCATAACTTCTATGCAGACTACTACACCATGGCGGGCATTGCCGTGGCCTCCTGTATGGCGCTGTGCCCAGCCGTGGGCCTCATGGGCCGGCGTGGTGGCCTTCTTATGTTTATGATTATCACTGCTCTGGCATCGCTGCTGCAGCTGGGTCTGCTCAATTGTGAGTATTTTATGAAGAATACAATAAACAGACATACATAGCAGGATTTAAGAGTTATTGGTCATGTTAAGCTTTTTGGGCTGTTACTATTCTGTATTTTTTTAAGTGTCAACACATCCTATGAAAACCCAAAACCAACAAAAGACTGATGCTACCGAACATTGTCCACATATCCAAGGCCTCATATATCTTATTCCCCTGTGCCATAAGAGCGCCATTGTTGTCCAAAAGCCATTAAAACACACCAGTAAACCTCACTCATGGCAGAAAATAGTCCCCAACAAATGCAATAGTACTCCTGTTTCAAGAACGTTGGCTAGAAAAATATTATTTATTTAGTATTTATTTAGGGAATTTATTGAACCTTTTTCTTAAAAAATGAAGTAATATATTTGTGACCCAACAAGTAAATTTCTTAAAAAATGAAGTAATATATTTGTGACCCAACAAGTAAATAAATACTTGAAATGTAAAATATTTGTTGCTGGTTTTGCACCCAGTTTTAATGAAGCTGATAATAGATCGTAATGTACATAACCGGCCTGTCTTTTATTAGGGTGGGACAGTATGTCATCAGTGTTGTTTATTAATTTTCAGTGCAATCACTTCATGAGGATATTATTATATGATATGATCATCATCTCATGGCGTCTTCCAAATGAATGACTCCAAGTCAATTAAAAAGTAAAACAATTTATTGCAGTTTTGATTTACACATGTGAATACCTTTGCCTTATCTAATGCATAACTCCTAAGACACAATCCGTTCAATACATTTTCCATATGATATGTTGATAAAAATTCTTATTACTCTCATAGTATTCATTTAAAACATCCTTGTATCCTGATCTAATGTTTAAAGAAAGGAATTGTGTGTGATTTCTAGCACCACATGTCAAACCTTTATTATAAACGTTTGTTTTTAATAAAGAGCATAGTTTACCATGATATAAAAACTGACTTAGACTTCTCAGCAGTCCAAATCCCGTCTCTCCTACACAACATGCTGTAAATGCTAATACTCAAGAGCTTTAGTTACCTTTAGTTATTTCTATTGGAGTAGACGAATATGATTACAAACTGCTGTTGTAGTAAATGTGTACCAAAATGTGATTTAGGTCAAAACGGTACGCAGTAAGTCAGTTTATTGAGTTACAAATGAGCGTGACTTAATGTTTAACCTGAGTCAACACATCAAGGTTATACTCATGTTTCTTGTTCCCATTTGACGTCATTTATGTTGTAACAGCGTGTTGACAAGTTATGGTAAACGTGTGCTTGGTTTTTTTTGGGGGGAGGGGTTTCTAACATTTCTAACATTGACTCTGGAACTAATTTATTGTGTTTTAAGTGCATGAGATGACTTCACTGTTGTGTGATCCATATATGTTTCTCTTTTATTCTCCTCTAGTGCTGGGGAAGTACAGTACTCATCTGAATATAGGTAGGATCATCTGTTTATTTACATTCCTTCCTTAGTCTTGTGTTCGGGGTGGGTAGATAAACTGATCAGTAGTTGAGTACTCCTGTTTGGATGTTATTTCATGATCTTTTTTTTTTATATATATCAGCTTTACATTCTTTCAAAATGTGAATTGAATTGTTCAGCTTTCCCACGTGCATTATCTTGATGAGTTTTTCGAAAAATGTGCTGCATGCCGACATCCTGCACTATTTCATTAGGCGTATACAAGCCCTGCGGAGACACATAATGAAGTCCTAGATGTAATTATTGCTAGCGTTTCACTTATTTATCTCCTTTGTGTTGAAGAGGGTGTGCTTCTTTGTCACAAAGCTGCGAATCTCACATGTAGCCTTCCTTTGCTCTTCGCTCCCCTGTTTATCAATGCCTTTATTCTCTCCTCACTAATCCCCCTGTGGGAAGCAAGAGATGATCACAGAGCAGTCTCCTCTGATCCTCTTTATGCCATCTTCAGCATGTCTTACTCGTAGGAAGCACTGTATGCAAACCAGCTTTGGCTAAATGGCCTATTTGTATGCAAAGAGATGCTCAAGAACTCATCAGAAATCAACTCAAGTGCTGAGAAATCATGAAGTTTTATTTGACCAAAGTATTTTTCATTATTATTTAATTATTTATTATTCTAAGTTTGCTATTCTGCATTCATTTAAAGAATCAGATTTTGTAGAACTAAGGGGATACAGTATGAAGTATCCCACTGAAGCAAATAAATGCCACAATAATTTGAAGTTTAGAAGCAACTATATACCTAATTTTTAAAATGTAACCACTACAGAACAATTAATGTTGAAATTTAAATATTTAACTTTTCAAATCTATCTTTATGTAGCTATAAATTCAGATTTAATTTTAAATAGTTCAATTTCAGTCAAATTCTGATTGAAAATTCAAGTAAGGTTAAAATATCACATTGCTTTATGTTCAAATCCTGAACTATTTAAAATTAAAAGTTCAAACTTCAGCATCCAGGTTATACTAACGATAATAAACCCGGGCTGAAGGAATCGATTTTTGTTGAAAAGATTACATTGTTCTTTTAAAATAAAATATACATTTCACAATTACAGTCGCTTCTAAAAATGCTTCCATATTTCCTTAATTTTCACTGTTTGAATTCCTAACAATTCATTGCCTCTCTTTATATTTAGAAAATCTTATTTTAGTCATTCAAAATACTGTATCTTGTGTTTTTTTTTAAGTTATCGTGACCCGAACCTTAAATTGCACAAATTGCCGTTTTCGTGTCTCTCTGCAGATAGCTCTGGCACGCTGAATAAGAACTTCTCCACCGCCTTCTCCATCATCGGCATGTTTTCCTCCCACGCAGTCAGCAACTTGAGCATCTTCTTCTGTGCTGAGATCACACCCACTGTGATAAGGTAAGCCCACTGAAGCACTGGGACTGCACCAGAGGATGATGACAAAATGTGGATAACGTGCTTTTACTACTCTTGTGAGGAGTGAACCAGCTGTGTTAAATGTATAGTACCTGCTTTGTCATTGCATATCCAGGTGTCCACAATGTGTAGTAGTTTAGTCTTTAGTTTGTGCTTTGAAATTATACATCATTTAGGAGTAACTAGGAAAATTGTTAAACCAACCTTGCGTTGACAAGCATTTAAAGTGTTCATTTACATCTGTTTTATTGCCCTGATTAGCTTATAATTAATTTAATACAGTAGTTGGTTTCTATTGCATCACATGTTGCTGCAGATGGATTAGCTGCTCCACCTCGTGTTAAAGGAGGGTATGAAATTATTGAACTGCTGAAAAACAACAGACTCTCACAGTTCAGTGTCAAATGTAATCCACATCTTGAACAAATTATCCATACCCTCTGAGAATATATGACACAGCACTGGATGTTCCTTATCTGAGGTTATGTAAAGGGTGTTGTTCTGCTGACGGTGCTCCTAGTGCGGCCTCTGGTGGCGAATTTAGCAGTTACCTGAGAGGAATGGCATTGCACGTAGAGGAGAGCTTTTGATGGTACTGCAGCACTCTCTGCTGATGTATGATAAAAATGGCAATGATAAGTAAACAGAAAAATGAAGGGCTTCCCTTCCGATAAATGATTTAGGTGACGGTTCTTCTGGACAACATATGGTTTACTATTGAACCATCTTCCCATTTCTATGCAAGTGGTCATAAATGCTAAATACTTCCATGTGATAACATTGTCTATCTCATTTTAGGGGTGGTGGTGTAGGCCTCGTGCTGGCCAGCGCCGGTTTTGGCATGCTGACTGCCCCCATAATGGAGTTGCACAATCAGAAGGGCTATTTCCTCCACCACATTATCTTTGCCTGCTGCACTCTTATCTGCATCATCTGCATTCTCCTGCTGCCCGAGACACGCTACCAGCCCCTCCCTGAGACCCTGGCTGACGGCGAGAGCTACACTCGTCAACCTCTCCTTCCCCCAAGGAAACCTGGAGAACAGCGCCTCTTACTGGCCCAATCTGAGAGTAGCAGAGACTACACCAGGGTGCATGACACACCCCTCCATGAAGCAGCCACCACAGTTGTATCCACCATGGACTCCACCGCCTCTTCAGCTGTCGATTTGACGGTCGGAGATATGTCTGCTCCCATGTTCATGGAGGTGCACCCCAGCAAGCCCGGGCCTAAAGACCCTAATGGTCACTCAGTTACATCTTTATCCATGGTCCCCCTGGGTAAAGATGCCATCATAAATGCCAGCAAAGAGCACCTGCTGTCTTCCACTCCTTTACACAAAGCCTCATGTGTCACAGATCCACTTTTAGCCAATTCCGAAGAACCTCCAGCAATAGTCAGAATAGATTCTGTTGAGCCAGTGATGGATTCTGCCATTCCTGAAATGAACAATATTGAACCTTCTCCTTCAAAACAGTCAGTCCCTATCCCTGCCCCGTCAGTGGACTCTTCCCCTCCCCCTGTCCCTCAAACTGTGCCTGCATCCTTATTGATCTGCACAACACCCATCATTGAACCCCCGCCCAGCTCCACATTAGAATCCCCCAACCCACTGGCTAATGACACCGACACTATCACCCCAGAATTCGACCCACCTCTGCCAGAGGACACTCATGCCACTTTAGCAGACTCCCCTACTCCATCTATGCATGACAGTCCCCCTCCATCCCCTACTCCCTCTCCTGTTCCCATGCCAGACATTTCCACTGACCCTCCACCCTCCATTAGGGTTCACTCTGACATTCCCATTGAGTTCGAAATAGTAGACGAATCTTCATCTGCTCCATCAACTATAGACTCGAGTCCCCCTGTCATAGATTCCCAATCATCACAGTTAGAATCTACCCCTCCCTGTGTTAATGTTATACCCCCTAGCTCTCCTACTCCCCCTAGTCCAGTCACTGGTTCTCCTTCACCCACTCCCCCTCCACCCATTGACTCAGATCATATGCCCTCAACGGACTCTTCCACTCCCCCTGTCATAGATTCTGTCAGCACCACTGCACCAATTCCTATCATTCTCCCTGTCACAGACATTGTGCACACATCTACTCCAGAATCAACCACTCTGACTGTCACAGACATTGTTCAACCCGCACAGGATTCACCTGCTTCCCTTGCCATAGATTCAGTACCAACTTTCATTACCGATTCAGGCTCTACAGAGGCAACTCACCCCTCTCTAATGGACTGCACCGTCTCCTCCCCCATAGACTCTGGTGTCCTTTCCATCAGGGACACTGCCAGCACAGAAAACAACACTGTCAATGGCGTGGCGTCATCATGATCCAGTGTTGCAGCCAGTAAAAGAAGCTTTACGGTTGCTGAGGAAGCGGCCTACGCCACATGAATAATGAAAGGGGGGGGCGTGAATTGTCCTGCTCAGACTTTAGGCACTCAATGAAGACTGTCCCCACCTGGAGTTGAGCAGACATGTCTTACAGAGCTGCTGTACGTTTCTCATGTTCCCCCCCTTCCTGCATTTAGCCAATAGATGAGACCACGCACGTGAGAGAGTGCCAGACGCTGGTTTGTGACAATGTGACAGTATCTTCTGCTCTTTTTGAATGTCACTGGAAATCACCAGCCTATAAACTACTTTGATGTAAATGAATGGAAAATCACTGTCTGTCATTTTAAAGAGACTTACAACTATACCCACAATCACTGAAAGGACTGGTGAAACATGCAAGGATGCTAAAAACAAGAAAAGAAAAAACAACAAAAAAAATCAAGTCACTGGTGTCTGTCTAACATATTTGTATAAAAATATCGCCTTACCTGTGTGGACAAAAAAATCTGAATGTTACAAAGTATTTTTTGCCATTGCAGAGGTAAAACAATCCAAATTGGAGTGACTTTTCTAAATACAACGCCAAAAACTACGCTGACCAAAATTAAATGTAGACATAGTGCCAAAAAATGAGTATAAATGCAGTATTTGCCTGTTTGGGGAAATACTAGTGCAGTCCCCTGCCATAGACTGTATGTGGTTTAAAGCAAATCAGATGAACCCTATTCCAAAGTTCAGAAATTCAAAATAAGAATTTAAATTATTATTAAATTAATAAAAGACTGAAATGTTATATCACCATTTGATAAATTAGACTTGAGAAATGAGCTTGAGATTGCTAAATTGCTTTCATCAACATGTGGTTCATTGTGTGAACAGAGATATTAGAGAAAAGAACGACCCATATTTTGTTGGTCTGAAGAAACTTTTATTTTTCCAAATCGTTTCAGTCAATGAAATTTATGGTATGCAAATGCTTTCATTTGTAAATGTGATATTGTAAGTAAAATGCATTTAATTAGTTGTTGAGCTTGATTCAGTCCTTTTTAAAAAAAAAAAAAAAAATCAAAGTATTATTTTGAATAATTTCCCATGGCGTGACTTTAATGTACAAACCTATACTTCATTCTTGCAGTATTTGTGGCACCATAGTTTGGTGCCACATTATTCTTTGCAGTTGGGACAAAGCATGAAAAATAATTGTGAACGCGTCAGCAAAACAAACTTGCAAACCTTAAAAAGACACAAAAGCTATTTTTGAAATGAAACCAATGGATGACAAAATGTTTGATGTGATTGCCAACCGTCACAACATTGCTAACCTTCAGTGTGTTTTCCAAATCCTTGTTCTGGCATTAACATAGTTTATGTATGTTGATGTGTCCATACATTCACATGCACAACTAGGTTTACCTTAAACAAATGCAATATTTCATATATTTGTCAAATTGACACTTTAAAATACAGGTCAGATCCTTAATTATAGATAGATTAACCTATTCATACTCTTGATTTGACAGACTCTTGCTTAAAGAGGCACTTTCTCTTCCAAAGCCTGTGTCCATGTGTGGACGGTGTTGTACTTGACTTAAAACTGTATAACTTGACAGTTAGTAGTTACATACTTCATGCGCTGGAGGTCGTAATATTTGTCAGAGAAATATGTGTGATTACAGATACAGACCACTGTTTACAACGACAATAATAATAATAACCATAAATAATAATAATTACACCTTACTGTAAAATTCAAGAGCCAACTGAATGATGTCGTGTCATTTCAAATGTGATAAAACTCTCTCACACTCATCATTTTACATTTATCCAGGGAGTTTTGGTGATCTATTAAGGTGTTTGTTCAGGAGTTAAGGACAACTCTCTTGTGGTACACCTCTGAGTTACTTCACTCACCAATATTCTCTTGTTTGCACTGGCAAAGGCTACATATCTTTTGGTATGAGAATAATTGATTGATATGGTTATTCTACTCAAATGCAGCTTGAATCAAAGTACGGACGCTCTATTTTTAATTTCGATCGCTGATCATCATGTCAACAAACTTCCATTTAGTGAATATAAACATTTAAATGTCTAACATGTGTATGCCATGCTGCTAAGCCTCAAAGCACAATGCCCTGCAATCATGTGATGTCAAATTTAGTGGAGCTTGGCGTCTTTGACAGTGTAAAAAAAATAAAAATAAAAAAAGGGGGAAAATGGAGTGGGATTTTGAATATAATACAGAAACACATTAACTTTTGCAATAGACTCACATGTAATCTACTTTGTGGGACAGGGTGTTGACGCTGGATTTATAATAGAATTCTTGGCATCCGCAGTAGGAAGTGGGTTGACTGCAGTGGTATTATCTTCACATTACTCTGAGTCCTCGTTGCCTGTGACTGTTGTCTCTCTGTCTTAATGTGCATATTGCAGAAGTTGAACTGTGTATCGCCAAAAGCCCATGCAACATCAGTGTAAAGACAATAACACAGCACAAAATACATCCAGTGTCTTTTCTGAGATCTGTTGCTTCCATTTTCACAACTCCCTAGCAGCTATTCCACGGTGCTGATTGGAGCTATTACACCATTTGGTTTGACTTTATTTGGAGTAAAAATCAGTAAGAGCAATGTTAGCACCAGCGGTAGGACTAACACGAAGACAGTGCTAGGTGAAAAAAGCAAAAAAAAAGAAAAGAAGAATGGGTTACGTCTTTGTAAATAGTAAATGTGTGGAGACACCCAGCCTTGATAAGATGAAGGATCATAGATCATAACATGGACTGGTGAATAGTTCTGAACTTGGTAGATGAAAGTCTCAGATATGAAGTCCACAGTGTACACATTTCAGGTTTTGCGTCTCTCGACCGTGTGACTCAGAATCTCTCGATGGGAGATTTGAATGAATGTAAAAACCATGGATTGTACCATTTATAATTTCCGATTGTTTGGTTTCATTTTGTTTTTGTTTTAACAGACATAATGCACTTGTATATAAGCCATACCTGTTGTTAAAATAAAACCACTATTTATTGATCAACCATGAATATCAGTGACTCCTTCATTTCATAAAGGGTTTCAAAAATCACAGGGTTGTAGCCAGGGCTAGATTCTCAACTAAGCATGCCCTCAGGTTCCCTGAAAGTTGTCTGTGTGCCAGACACTTTGTGGTGCTATGATTTATTAATGTCATAAAAATATGAATCACTGAAGCACATTTAACAAGTCTAAGTCCTTGTTAGCTATTTAGATGCAGCGATGCTTTGAGCTAAATGTTAGAATGCTTATACGATCATGATAATAATGACAATGCAGACATATTTGTTTATAATCTTCATCCTAGTTTAATATGTTAGTATGCTAACGTTTGCTATTTGATTCTAAATACAAGGTAATTTGTAGATTTGCAGATATCTTCTGATAAACGAAGTTAGGACAAATCTTGGCCTGATGGTGACATTATTGAAATTATTATAATTCATCAATATCAAGGGGAACATGAATATTAATTACGTTTTATTAAGATAGTTTTAACTAAGTTTATTTAGTTAAAGCCATCTCAGTTAGTTTGTATGTAACTAGCCAATCACAGTGGATCTGTACAAACAGTTTGTGAAATTACGTGAGGTGTAGCGTTTGTGGTGTTAACTAGCCAAGTAGAACAGATGTAGTGTGGAGTGATGTGAGGCAGCCTTCAGCGATAAGACATTCAACTACTAATCACAAATGTGAACCTTACAATGGCACAAAGGGAGTAGCAGGGGGTCACCAAAGGATTCATAGCCTAGGGACCATGAATGTCTATAAACCCATTATAAAGTATATCTTTGCAGAAAGCATCACCATCATTTGTCCATTCAGTAGTTTTAGGGCTATTTCAGTTTGGACCTGAAAGTGGCAACTGACCAACTAAATCTACCATAGCTGAAGAGTGAAGAGAGCCCCACCCAAGATGACTCCTGCTTTTAACCCAGCCTTGCGGATCTTTCTTATAGAGCAGTGGTTCCCAACAAGTGGTCTATCGGTGGGGGCCTTAAAGATTACACAGATTGGGTGAGGCTTTGTGCACTCATTGTCAAAATTAGATTTACACATCATGTTGTCCTCACTTTTTTTAAAATAGAAGGCTATTTAGTTGATGTTAGTTTCATCAACTCATCTAGCATCATCATCCTAATTTTTCTCACAGTTAGGAACATGTCTGAGGAATGCAAGTGTTGGTGACTCAGCAGTATCAAAAATAAAACTATGACTATATATTGAGAGTTACCAACTTTGGTTTTATTCAAAGACAAAACAGGCCTCAACAAGAATGTGTCATTTGTTGTGAGAAGCTTGCTAGCCAAGTAAAAAGAAAACAATAATGAAACCAAACACATCATACCTGACATGTTATTCTTTTAGTATGTTGGTGGCCTTAGCTTTAATTAGATAGAAGAAGCTGGAACACGTTTATAGATGTTAAAATCTAGTTTTAATATTTCAGTTGATGCATTCTGCATGTTCGGTGGTTGATCAAATTAACTGAAAGGCAGCAAATCTATGACAGGGTAGCAGTGTAGATATAGTAGTTGGTTTGTATATGGGGTGGGGTCTCACTAGAGGCCCACAGATAATTTATGCCCCTGGGGTCCCTTAGCGATTTAGTCCGGCCCTGGTTGTAACACTTTCTCAACTCACTTGAGGTGCATTTTTCAAACTAAAACATTAAAAAATCTCTTATCCAGTGTTAAAATGCCTGACTGACAACTGTTCAACCTAGAGGTTGAAACAACAGGCTCTTTTGTACAGGTGGCTCCGTCTTACCCATGGTATTGACACAGATGGAATTAGGACATATATAACTGCAGCCCTCAGTATTACATTGTTAAAGTTTAACATTTCCTGGCAATGAAAAACAATTGCTTGAGCTTTATAGAACAACCTCAATCCAAAAAAAAAGGCAAAAATTTCCCTGCATGGGGCAGGGTGATGTCAGGGCGATGATGCGGCATGATTCTCTGGTCCACTGCATCAAACCGGGGCGCTCCTATTGGCTGAGAGGGATACTGGGATGCTGCGCTGTGTGTAACGTCATCTGACCAGCAGCACGTTTATCTATCTCGCCGGCTCAACACTCGTCCTAGAAATGAGGCAAGTGCTGATTTTGAGAAACACAGCGGTAAGACACTGAGGACTGGACGCTGGTGAAGTCGAGACAGGACGCTCTCTGCCCGCATCCGTAGCACATCATGAGGGAAATCGTTCACATCCAGGCTGGACAGTGTGGGAATCAGATTGGGGCGAAGGTATGAATATTATCATTTAATTTAGGAAAAGGGAAATTAATGGACTGACTGTAATTTTAATGCGGATCGTCACACGCGTTGTTGTTGTTGTTGTTGTTGTTGTTTTGAGTAACATAGACTCATTTGTTAATTTGGCGTCTCTTGGACGTAAATAAATTGTCTATAAATAAAAGTTTGACATAGATTATTGATTGTTTATATACGCACAGGGTGCGGTTCAGTCAGGTTAGGCTTTGCTCCGAGTCAGCGGCTGCAGTGATGTGGCCCCAATCTGCTGCGTGTCATTTTCTCAGCAAGCAGATGCGCATTTACTAAAACAAAGGCCGGACGCACCTGCTTTTTTTTTTTTTTTTTTTTTTTTACTCGTTGTTGCTAAATGACCCCCAACAATTGAAGTTCATATGATCATGTTTCTCCCACCTTAGTTTTGGGAGGTGATAAGTGATGAGCATGGCATCGATCCCACTGGTAGTTACCAAGGTGACAGTGACCTGCAGCTGGAGAGGATAAATGTCTACTACAATGAGGCATCAGGTAAAAAAACAAAAACATATTTGTTTATATAAAATGTGTTGGAAATAAACCACATATTGCAAACATGTTAAATAATTTAGCACTTAATGAAGCTTCCATTGCTTAATAACCTTGCATGACCTTATGCTACACAGACGTCATTTGAATGCCACATATGCTCATGTCACTAATTTAGCTACAAGGGCAAAGTAGGTCCCATCATGAGTGCAGGAAAAAATGAGGACAGTGAATCTGCTAAAATTTCTCTCTCCCCCTCTGTCTCCCTCTCTCTCTACCTCTCTCTCTCTCTCTCTCTCTCCCTCCCTGTAGGGAGTACAGGTATCTGCAGTCTCTGTATAACTGACCCTGAACTCACTGTGCCTTGGTCTCATCTCAACATCAGCAGATTTGTTTCCACATTCCAAATGCATCGCGTGTCATTCCTCACAGCTGCTGTACATTGACCAGTCAAACTACAATGCTCAGCGATCAGCCTCTGGACTGACGCTGTCAGAAAAGTCAATGCAGATCTCAATGCATGTTTAAGCAGGATTGAGATCAAACAGTGCCCAATGCCCTGATTTGGATAAATGAAAGTGTTGCACAGGAGGCCTTAACAGCATAATACTGTATTACAGTATTACTTTGTACCCCTATCCTATTTCCTCGCAGCATGCATTATTGATTCTTTGTTTCCGTGTTGCATGCTGGCATCAGTGTCACGTACAGTGTCACTATTGCATGTGGACTGACTGTGCTTCCCATAAATTAATTGGTAGATAAGCAATATTAAGACTTAAGCAGGCCAGACGATGAGAGGAAAATCCATGTGTGGGCAGAGGTATCTTTGTTTGAACATATCCTGCAGAGCTCAGCACTTTGAAACCCCCACTGGTCCAAAATAAGCATTGCAGCATGCTGAGGCAGATTACTTGGAAGAAAGGTTACAGGCAGAGAGGGTGGAGCACATAAAAGTACAAGAAACAAACAACAGAAGGCCTTGTGCTTTGTTTAAATAGCCACTTTGATGGATAGACTCTATCATCTAAACAAAAGCATGTTGACCTAAAAGATTTTATAGAAAATTGCACTGCTGTATTAATATCCTTCTAGAGAAAAGAGTCTTTGTCCATGGTTCACTAGAAATGTTGTGACATCATGCACACTGAGACTGTCGATATCTTACTCCACCCTTCCACCCATTACCTCTCTCTATCCCTCTATCCTCTGCTCTTTTTTCCGTCCAAAGGCAGCAAATTTGTCCCCCGTGCCATTCTGGTCGACCTGGAGCCAGGAACCATGGATTCAGTCCGCTCTGGCCCATTTGGACAGTTATTCAGGCCTGACAACTTTGTCTTTGGTGAGTGAACAAAAAAATCATGGTGTCACCAGTCATCCTGAACCAACTGGTTCATACATACAACATGTGTGTCAACAGCTGCTGTCATATCCTGGTAAGTTGTGCTTAGTTTCACGTGAGAGCACTGCACAGTTCTGTATATTCCCAGCACAAAGCTTCTGCAGCCCCTCAGCGATGTGCCAGGAGTGTGATGTATTGTCCATGTGCAGCTGTGTCAGACTGAGACAGCTCTCGTGGTGACTCAGCGAAAAAGAAATCTACAAGGAGGTGATGCTGCAGTGCAGATGAGGATACAGGCACCAGTCGACTCCACCACAGGATGACTCCCTATTTCTCCTTAACAGAAAATACAGTTTTATGATAAAATGTATTTCAGAGCCAAAGAAAATCATTTACCATATGTAGGTCTAAATAGAGCCTAAGAACGAATGTACATGTTCTATTGACACATCTAACTTTCTTTTGTTTCCTCCTTTATAATAAATAAGTTACGGTATTTGGGTGATATGAAGATGTTAATGTTTAGCAGATATAATTTTTAGCATGGAATGTCTTGTTTTCATTTACTTCAGCCATTTTTTCAGGTACTTATGTACTTGATCATGGGGATCATCAAAGTTATAACATTTCATTTCATGAGGATCTAATTGTATAACACAAATGCCTGCCTCCTGGTGGTGCTAAATGAAAACTCAAGGGGTCATCCTCTGGTAACTATGAATGTGTGTACCAAATTATAGTTATCAGGCATGTCACTAAATGCCAAGAATGTCACCCTCATGGTGGTGCTATAGCAAATAGGATACCAAATTCATTGAGATACACTTTCTTGGGACCATGAACGACAATTCATCAGTATAGATTGGTTATTAAAAACCATATATAAAGTATGCTTTAGCAGAAAGTGGTACTATTATTTGTTCAACATGATTTGTCTGACACATTACATGCAGGTCAAAGTGGAGCAGGAAATAACTGGGCCAAGGGTCATTACACCGAGGGAGCTGAGCTGGTGGACTCGGTACTGGATGTGGTAAGGAAGGAGTCTGAAAACTGCGACTGCCTCCAGGGCTTTCAGCTCACCCACTCACTGGGTGGAGGTACAGGTTCAGGGATGGGTACACTGCTCATCAGCAAGATCCGTGAGGAGTACCCCGACCGTATCATGAACACCTTCAGTGTCATGCCTTCTCCAAAGGTGTCTGACACTGTGGTGGAGCCCTACAATGCCACTCTCTCCGTCCACCAGCTAGTGGAAAACACAGATGAGACCTTCAGCATTGACAATGAGGCCCTGTACGATATTTGCTTCCGTACCCTGAAGCTGACCACACCTACCTATGGAGATCTAAACCACTTGGTATCAGCCACCATGAGTGGGGTGACCACCTGTCTCCGCTTCCCTGGCCAACTCAACGCTGATCTCCGTAAGCTGGCTGTCAACATGGTGCCCTTCCCCCGCTTGCATTTCTTCATGCCGGGCTTTGCACCTCTCACAAGCAGGGGCAGTCAGCAGTACCGCGCCCTCTCTGTGCCAGAGCTCACACAGCAAATGTTCGATGCCAAGAACATGATGGCAGCCTGTGACCCTCGCCACGGACGCTACCTCACTGTGGCAGCCATCTTCCGAGGCCGTATGTCAATGAAGGAAGTGGATGAGCAGATGTTGAGTGTGCAGAACAAGAACAGCAGCTACTTTGTTGAATGGATTCCCAACAATGTCAAGACCGCCGTTTGCGATATCCCACCCCGCGGCCTCAAGATGTCCGCCACCTTCATTGGTAACAGCACGGCCATTCAGGAGCTGTTCAGGAGGATCTCAGAGCAGTTCACAGCCATGTTCCGCCGCAAGGCCTTCCTCCACTGGTACACTGGAGAGGGAATGGATGAAATGGAGTTCACTGAGGCTGAGAGCAACATGAATGACCTGGTGTCTGAGTATCAGCAGTACCAGGATGCCACTGCTGATGAGATGGGCGAATATGAAGAAGATGAAATAGAGGATGAGGAAGAAGTCCGCCATGATGTTCGTCACTGATTGTAGAACGCTGACATGACACTGAGTGAACCAATCCCTCAAAATATTTATTGTTGTTGGACAAGTGCAGTGAGATCAAAAGAAGTATGCTAGAGATGCAGATGTTCATCTAAATATTGCAGTGTGCAGATCATGATGAAAATAGCTGTTTAGCTAAAATTATATTGCATATAGATATGGCTTCTACTGACAAAGATCATGAATGGTGTTACAACCTAAAATATGCCATACCATAGTCACTGGTTTTTCAAGTCATGCTTTGCCAGGATCAAAAACAAATACAGTCTTGTCCTAAATACAGTTTTGTAACATTTACTTCAACACGCATTCACTGTCTCAAGTCTCAAATAAAAAATCCAATCCTGTCAATGCCTCATGTTTTTATTTGATATCTAAATAGGTGTGTACAGGTCTTTTAGTTGTAATTTGTGATATATTTCCCCGAGAACTCTATACGACATCCTTTAGATAAGGGATAGGTCAGGTGATATTCTAAAATGTTCTAACTGTTAACAAATCCCCCCCAAAAACCCAAACCAACAAAGATTTGATGTCATTTAGGTATTGTATCCATTGATTAGATAGCTTATTCCTTTGTGTCATTGTCCCAACTCCATTGTTGTATACTATCAAAACACTGTTAAAAACCCATCAATGAGCTGCACACCTGCACTAAATGGCATGCTCCTTCATTACAAACATTGGCATTGTAGTTTATTGTGAGTCATTCCCACATACAGTGCAGTAAATATTTTCTCACCAAAGCACACCAGATCCACAGCTGACAATAATCCCCCAGCTATTTAGTTTTTTTTATTATTATTTAGTCTTTCTAAATATTAAGCAATATATTTGTGTTTTTGAATTATATTTTTTAAAGAAGTACATACACAATAGGAAAAAATGGGCTTGGGTCTGTGTGCCACCTGCCAGAAAGGGGTGTCGGAGAGGCTGCCTTGTAGTTTTTAGTCTTTTTATTTTAATATTGCCAACAACTGTTAAAAATATTGATGCACAGAGTTCCTTTAGGATGATGAATAGCAACATCTTATAAAGTTTTGCAATATAATAAGTTGAGCAACCATAAAACTTCCCTCAAAAGAACATTTGGTTTGAGATTGTAGAATTATGGAAGCCATTGCAAAATCTTGATTTATTGTGTTATTCTGCTGATCTGTTGACATCAGATTGACACACGTCCAAACAACCAGGGTGGAGCCCAGAGATGAAGATGGAGAGAAAGTGATAGGAAAATTCCAAAACCTTCATTATTTACTGTCAGTCAAAAAATGTGACATTGTATGCAGTGACATGATGAAACTTGCTGATAACAACACAACTGTAGACACATTGCCATTCAGACAGGTCAGGCAGAAACTTGCTGTTCAGCTACTTAAGGGTTACAGTGTTGAAATGTGTTACACTCGTGGCCACACCCCAGTCATGGATGTCTGAACAAGAATTTTGAGACATGACATGATGATGGGAAACATCTGCTTTGACTGATGGATAAGAGAGCAAATCCATGAAAAAATGTAATGCAGAGATAGTTGTGGAGCAGCAATTCTTTGCCCTGAGCTAAAGGGAAAAATCCTGGTCACAGCAGTTTTTTTAGTCTTCAGAAATAGTTTCATTATTAAATCTTCATTCATCATTTGTTATTCACTGTTCTTCTCTCATTTTTTGAGAAATTAGGAACAAAAGAAAAAGTTATCAGATCCAAGCTCAGATCACCTCAGTGATGCCAAAAAGTCTTTGAACCAGGTCACATTAGATTAGTATAGTATGATATTCCAAGGTTAACCTACAACACACAAACGCCAATCCCTCTTTTTTTTTTTCATTGTTTGTACTGTACTCTAAAGTCCTGAAAACTAGCTCCAGCCTAATGTATCTAGGTTCATTATTAATGTCCACCAACACAATGGAGCTCTCATTCTTGCTGTGATCGAAACTCTGTATTAGTCATTTGACCAAAAGGGAATATACCTTAGTCACACCGAGATAACAAACTACTTAGTTTATTCTTATCTATACTATACAACCGAGCAGCCTCTTTGACATGCATTTAATCTCCACTACCCTCACCTGTGCACCATTAAACCCGTACCATACCCCCATCTGTTGATCATATGAGACAGTCGTAGAACATGTTCTTTGACCTCTATGCATCTTCCGTCAAGTAAAACAAAACATCTCAGCCACTTCCTTGACGTTTTTGGACTTAACCTAATCTCTCTAACCGGATTTTCTACTTCTTCTAATATGCTGTGCCTCTTTCAGATTCAGATGAATGTGAAACGTTGCGTTTTCACCCTCGCGTTGGATTTGGTCTGAATCTGGCCTTATTAAGTACTACTACATGCTGTATACGGCCTTTTGTGGCACCAGAGGACAGCTTTTTAGCAGATGTTACCAGATGTCACTGTTGGGGTTGAAGATTACAAGTTTTAAAATAAAAAAGTCTGAAGAAGAAATAAGTTGTTTTCCAGACCTCTAATCACCCTCACCTCTGTTTAAGCCTAGCAACTCAAAGTTAAGCTACTGTAGCTGCTGCTGGCAAGACACACCATAGTACTATTGTTGGTGGTGTTTTGACAAGAAATAATGTGTGGAATAAAGGTGGGGCAAAATCCTACTTCATAATAAAGTAGATGGATGTATTTGTTTTCACCTGACTTAACCCAACTTAAATCTCCTATTGTGTATTGTATTCAAGTATTTTGAAATAACCACTAGGGTTTTATGCAAGTATCTGATAATGTAATGTGATCGTAATGTAGTGAATTAACATCTTCATATATAATCTATTAATTATCAAAGTCGTGTGAAATCAAAAATAGGGTCAATAAAACAGCACTTTTTATTTGATTTTATTATGACAGAAACAAAAGTTTCATGCAAAACAAAACATGAATGAAAGAATGAAAAACAAACAAACAGCAAAGCATCCTCGTTATTATGTCAGATATGACGTCTTTAGTAATGTACTGTGCAGAAAGAATAAATGCTATTGTATAGGATACAGCATGTTAGAAATTAAAAATGAAAACACACGCATCAATATCAACAACATCAATATCAAACAGTGTCATTCCAATAAATGTTTTCAGTGCTCATCCTTGATTAGTCTACCTATGCAAATATCCAAATTATGTTACCTTTACACCTACACACCCTATGCAAATATCCAAATTATGTTACCTTTACACCTACACACAAAGATACAATAAAAACAAACAAACATACTGTCGATCTGGTGCTCATGTTGCAATATACATAAAAAATAATAAAAAAAAGCCATAGTGCTATTTTTTACAGCTTTGGCACTTTTATCTCTTGGAGTTAACACTTTGCTTCTTGTAAAAGTACAGTTAAGAAACCCACACATATTCTGCAGAAATATAAAAAGAGTGCAACAATAAAATAGAGAATTTGTGTAGTGTCCTCTTTTTCGGTTTACGGCCCGTAATAACTAGGCCGTCTACTGATAAAAATAGTCTCATCCCTTCATGGTGCACTAAATCATTCAAACATTTTGGCATTGGCTGTTCTGCACAGTGTTCTTTCCTCAGCTCTAGACTACAAATATACCACTTCTTGATTAGTTATAGCACCACTAAGCATAACTAATTTATACAATAACTACTAAATACTTAAAAGTCAGCAGAACTGCTTATGCCAAGGCTCAAGCAAAAATATTACAATATGTACCCCAAGGATTTTTAGAATCACACCACACTTAAAAATACTCATAATAGCATTGAATATTTGTACTATAGATGCAGAACTGCAACATTATAGTAGCTACACACACTTTGTTCTACCTCTGCTGTAGCTACTCACAAGATAATTTTCCAGATTCCAGAGATATTTAGCTTTTGAAACAAATTCTTTACTTTGATAAGCATTATTATTAAAATCCATTATAATAACACTGTGAGACTTTAGAAGCAATATCAGCGTCTTAAATACTAAATGTAGTGTTACAGCCTGTAATGTTTTTACTTGTACAAGTGCGGTTTTGTGTCTATATGTTCTCCCTCCTCTCGTTCTAATTAAGGTGTGGATTTATTTCAGCTATAGAGGGGGGTGGTTGATTGGATGTTCATTTTTTATTTTGCAGGCGAGGCCTAAGTCCAGTTTCTTTCTCCAGCCTGGCAGGTTAGGAGCTAGAATAGAAAGGGAACTCACTCACCTGATATAGACCTGGATCATCATAGTCTAAATAATTTAACTGACACGTACTTATGGCTGCCTTCTTAGATGTAGGTTACCTGAGGCAGGTATCCTTTTTGTTTATACTCCTCCTACTGCCTTTTCTGGTTTCTCTTTGTTTAGGAGATATGGTGCAAGGGCTGACATGTTGCTATGTATACACTGTATTTCAGGCTGGTTTAGTTCTCTTATGTTTACGTTTGGCTGTTCACGCCCTGAAGCCTTAAGTACATAAAATAAATGCCTCTTTGAATCTGTTGCTTTGTCCCAATACCATACTTTACACTAACACTCTAAATTATGCACCTTTAGCTAATGTTGATGGAGCCTCATTTTATCAGGAAGTGCTTTCTAATCACTATTAGAATGGAAACCCAATGCCTTTCATGACCTGACAGCCATGTAAACAATAGCTCCCTTGTTTTAACTAACATAAGTAGTACTGTTGTCGATAGACAAGGACATACAGTATTGCACTTTTGGTCAAACAGGCTAAATTAGGCTAATCTGTTTATCAGTGTCACCACAATTTATCACAACCTATTGATAGATACATTATGCTTTCATACTAGATTCAACATTTCTCTCAGTCACTGAGACCTTCTTATGTTGCACAACCACTCTCTGGTTTCCTTGCAGCTTGGGTGTGGCGGTCAGGGCAAAGTCTTCATTTGACCCTGTGGAAAAACTCTGAGTTTTCAACTGCATACCTTGGCCTCTGACCTCTAAACCGTGCTCTGTAGACCCATGTCCTGTCTGGATAAAACCCTGGGCTAAGTGTGCAACCTGATCTCCACCTGAAGACCCACCCTCCACCAACAACACCTGTCTGGATCTGGAGGCGGTTCCTTGCGAAAGACCTTGTGCCACCTGCCCTGTCACCCCACCCATTCCTACTTGCCTATCTACAAGAACCACACCCTGAGAACTTTGGAGGCCACCAACCTGCACCAGTCCCTGACTAAATCCAGCTTGGCCTACTTGATCCACTGCTTGCTTTGTGCCCCCTGCCACATATACCATTTGGGGTTTAGACTCGACAACATACATGGGTGTTGCAGCATAGTACATAGTGGGCTGCTGTATGAGCACTGTCTGAGTAGGAATCATAATCTTGTCCTGTACATGTACCTTGGGAATGGCTGAACTCTGGGCTCTCTCAGTAATCCGCTCTTCCTGGATGATAGTAGAGGATCCGGATGCTACATTGGAGGTGTTGAGGGTGTTGATGTTAAAGTGGTCCCTGTCACTGACTGTGTCTCTGTGAGTATGTACATGTGTGTGGGTGGAAGTGGACGGCCAGATAGGAGACACTGGTCTCAGTGAAGAGACCCCTGCATCAGCAGATTCGGTCACCAAGGTTGATCCCTGACAGATCTCAGCCAGGGTTTTGAATTTAGGTCCAAGGTCATTGAGGAATGCAAGGTCATCATCATTCTCAAGAAGACTGCAGCAACCTACAGAACCTGCAAGGGACTCTTGACCCTCATGGTCATAGACCAGCAGAGAATCCTTCTGCTGGGATTGCTGTGCAGCATGGTTGGATTTCTGCAAACAAATTAAACAAAAAGTTATTAATACTTGCTTACGTGAATAATACAAGAAATAATACTATAATGAAACCTTTTTCAAGCTTGATTTTCATTTCAGCTAATCTAATCTAAGATAATTGTAATCGTTGTATTATTGACTCATTATACACACAAACAAAGGGAATGTTATAAAAGGAAACTTCAAACAACAGTCGGACAATGACTTGGATCAGATTGGTGTTCTCAGTGACACTTCATGTACTTACACTTGAATAATACTCTCCCAGGAAGTGGTCAGATAGAGCCATCCCATCAAAGACTCCTCCATCCTTGTATCGGGAGTAAAGATGTTCTTGTCCTGTCATCATCCCAGCACCTGTGTAATCCATCTCACCTTGCCCCATGAATTGATTATATCTGCTGTACATGTGCATGTTCTCAGCCGTCAAGTTTGAAGTGTTCATGGTTGCTCCTCCACCTAAGGCTGCTCCTCCTCCGTCAACCAGTCCTCCTAGGTACCCCTTTCCGTTAAGGGTGTTGACGTTTATGGCCTTAACTGTACCACCATCAACTTCCAATGGGGCAAGTAGAAGAGGAACTTCCTGTGAGAAAAAACGTAAGATTTGATTAATATGATTAACACACATAAAAAAAAGAATCTTAATATGATATCCAATCATACCAAGACTATACTAATCAAAGTACCTTGTCTTCTCCCTGTCCCTCAGTGTGATATGAGATCAGCTGTTGTTTCGTATCATATGGAATGGGCTTGAAATCTCCTATAGCGGCTGCTCCTCCACACAAGCAGAACAGCAGCAGAAGGGGCACCACTGAAACACATATGTCAACAGAAATTGTAATAAAAGTTTACTCGTCAGGTCAAATCATCAATCAATGAATTATTTTAATTTATCTTAAGGATTTACCTCATGGAAGAAAAAAATACCAAACAATTGTGTAATGCATGCTAAAGTCATAATCTGACAAACTACCAGCGTGCTACAACCTGTCTGGTTTGGCAACTTTCTTGGAAAGGAAATGATAAGCAAACACGTAGGAAAAAACGAAGAAAGTAAGTCTCTACTCACACAGCAGAAGCAGCAGTCCCAGGAGTAGAAGCAGGATACCTGAAGCTCCAAAACCTGCAGTCTTTGTGTTGCGTGCCTGACAGGTTTTAGTGTTTTCAGCGCAAGTACACACAGTTAAATCTATTGTCTGAAATTCACCACATGATTTTCCCTGCTGGTCTTTGACTTTCACTGTGACTTTGTAAATGCCAGGCCACAACTTGGCTTGGTCTCGCAGAATGGCTGTGGTTGCTGAAAAAAAAAAAAAAAAAAGACACACATTTTAGAATGTGCTGGATGAGTTATAAGGACATTTGTTTGTTTGTACAGCAGTGATAAATCTGAGATGGACTATTTTCAAGACAGACGTTTACTTGTCATGTGTCAGTGGAATACTGACTGAATACTCTAAAAATGCCTTTTTTTGTTAGAAATCTTGAAGGTTAGGCCAAAAGCCCATTTAATGATGATTTACAAGAAATTCATCATGCTGTATTTGTAATCTTACCATTAAATGGCTCCACTGTCCATTTCTGCTTGTTCTCCGTCTGAATCACAGAGAAATCAAATGGTGCTGAATTGGGGAATTCATCTTTGTCTGTGGCAGTGATGTATATGGCATTATCGTCAAGGCACATGGTCTGAGTTGTACCGGTCAGTTCAGGACAATGATCATTGTAGTCCTCCACCTGAATGGCTATGGTCCCTGTGGCAGTTTTTGAGGGATGTTCTGAAAGCCAGTCAAAAGAAAGATGAATATTAACACGTGGTCTACATAGCATATTTGTCCGTTGGAGAGTAATTGTCATATGTCATAACTCACCATTGGTGATGCATATAATTTTGGCATAATATGTTCCATTGATCAAGAACTTGGACTCTCTGTCAGGCAGTTTGTTCAGCTTGATATCAGCTGTATGTTCATCAATTATCAACCAGTTGTCATCGTCACGGATTTTGGCGTACCTATTTATTTGAAAATCCACATATGTGAAGATAGGACAGAACAAAAATAGGATATTAATGTAAAATACATCAGTTCAGAGACACATCAAGATATATTACACATCTGCTGTTTAGCAACATCTTTTACTGTCACTGTACCTCACGTTGGTGGCTGTTTGTAGTGTGTCACTGTCAATTGCAGCGTAGGTGGTGATGATTTTGTTGATTGATACGGAAGTGTGGTCCTCAGAGAGAGTCACCACTTTGACACTTGGGTGGAAACGGGGGCCTTCCTTCTGATTAATCACATTGATTTTTATGGGGTAGGATTTTTGGTAGGATGTGGATCCTGTCATGGACATGCCAAAATTGTACGTTGCTTTGTTTTTGACAGCCACTTCCAAGTTGAGCAACTGTAGTTTCTCATAGTCCAAGGGCTGCAGATTCAAGGACAGGAGCTCACATTAGGCTTTGTAGTACTTTACAATTTCAGTCTATTTAAATAAGACTACATTCTTTTACCTTGTGAATCATGATAATTCCCTCATTGGTCTTTGAATCAGTAGTGATACTGAAATAGCCTGCCTCATTCCCTGAAATGATTTCAAAGACAGCCAACCAGTTTTCAGTGTGAATCAGATCCATGTCAATGGCTTGGATCCTCAACACTTCCACGTTGATGGTGTTCTCCTCCACACTTCCTTCATACTGCAAATAAGACAAACACCAACAGTTGCTTTAGAACAACTATCAAACATGATCATACAAACCAGTTAAAGAAAAACTGATTTTTTTTTGGTTGTGTTTTTTTGGCTGTAGTAATGTGTCACACCCACCGACTCTTTTTCCAGGGTTGGAACATTGTCATTTATGTCCAGAATTTTGATCTCAATTTCGTTGGTTCCTGCGTTTCCTCCCACCGCTCCATTCATATCTGAGGCTTTTATAAGCAACTTATATATATCTTTTGTCTAAAAAAGTAGATCAGAGATACAATGCACTGGTTAATACGTTATAGTTTTGACTTTCCAGTAAAAGTTCCTCACTAACATGAATATGATTCTGTCAATATTTGATTAAAATATGTCAAAAATGCTTCTTTCTCATTGACTTTGATTCGAAGTAACAGGAAATCATTTTTATGGTAGAAAATAGAACATGTTTATATAGTGTGGTGATTTTAATCAGACTTATTATATACAAGTTCATGCATACACAATGTAGTAAGAGATTTATAGAATAGGATAGGAATAGGATAGTGTGATTTGCATCGTGATACTGATTTATTTTACTACTGTGACTGTTCCATGTCAGTCAAGGGACTCACCTCCCTATCTAAAGTGCTCCGTTGAACCATGACTTCTCCAGTCCGAGAGTTGATGGAGAACATTCCACCTACGTTGCTCTCTTGCACAATGCTGTAGAAGATCTCGCTGTGTGGTGTGTTTTCTTGATCAGCATCAGTAGCTATTACTCTCATCACAACAGTACCTAGGACATGAATGAAACAATAGATCAGTTCAGTACATGTAAAAATACTTTAACATATCACAAATAGTGTAGATGTCTTAAAATACCTGGTGCACTCGATTCATTGACAGAGCCGACTTGGTTTGCTACAACGACCGGTGCGCAGTCATTTTGATCCTCAACAACAACTTTCAGCAGAAGCTCACGCTCAGCGTCGGACCCGTTGAGGTATTTTGCCATACCTTTTAACTACAAAAAGATATATCACAGCTACTTAAACATTTCCTAACTTCACAACTTGGCTTACGTGGCTGTAAATGCTTTACATTTGACAAACAGGATGTATTTAAATGATCTTACTTTATAGATGGCTATTTCTTCTCGATCCAGAATAGAGTAGATTTTCACAAAGCCAGTGTTAGGGTCAATACCAAACACTCCTACAGGGGGCTGGTCAACACCAGGCCCACTTAGAGAATATTTTATCTTTGGAAAGGTTTTATCGGAGTGAATCTGAAAAACAAATACGTAAAGACAAAGTGAATTCCAATTACAGGGAAAAGCATAAAGATATATTACATTTATCTACTTATTCACTGTATGTTTTTGTTCATTCTAAAATAATACACTTATTTATTATATAACTATATTCTATAAGGAATCAATTCAAATGTATGGCATTTAGATTGTGTGAATGTGAGCATGTGACATCCAAACTGTCACACATAGATACGCGTTGATGATTTGTCAGCGGTGACTCATGTCTCAAAACTAAAAACACAGTCGCTGAGATATGTATCTAGATATGCTTAAACACAGGTAGGCCTATGTGTTAGTCCTCGTCATGCACTGTGTCTGAACTGACTCATCTCTGGATGTGATTTTACTTGACTGACTTGATGATGATCTAATAAATGTGGCAGCACCTTTGTTAAATACTGTAAATGATTTTTAATAGGCAGAAACAGAACAAAAAAGTACACACTTTAGCAATAGACTGATAGCTGGTGTAGTCAACATTCTCAACCAGACGTCTCGGAGCTACAATCCATTCTCTCTTCTGTCTGCGTAACACTGGCCCATTTCCTTTGGCCCTCACAGGAACAAGCTGCAGGTAAACAAAGAGGGAGGAAAAACTTATTCACTACTGACGTGTAATTATTCCAAAAACATCTACACATTATTGCTTGTGAGCCGTACTTTACATATGTGGCATTACTTTAAACATGTTTTCTTCTTTTTTACTCATCAGCCTCTTTATTAAGTACACTATTATAATCTGATGTGACAGCTCTGATAATGTTTAGTTTTGATTGACACTATCAGAGGTAATAAATAGCTTCATGTTTATTATTGAGGTTGTAGTCTGCAGTGGACTGCATTACATAAGGTGGTGTTTCAAATATTTTTGACCACAGTTTGAGGACCATAATATCAGACACATCCTTTGGATAAAATGCACTTCAGTACAACAAGAGTAAAAGTAAACCAAAAGTAAAAGTATGACTTTTCTGACACAAAACAACAAAAGTGAAACAATATAAGCTTCACAAAAGTAAAATTCAAGGCTAAAGCTGTTGTATTGGATCACATCCGAGTGTACATAATGAAGGTATACCTTAAAATATCTATTATCTTATTTCAAGAGGAAGCTGTCCGTAACTATACACAACATAAAGGAAAAAACATCATCTATATTATAATCTACATCTCAACTTGTGTCAAAGCTCAAAACTTCCTCTATATGTAAACCTGAGTTAGACAAAAGTTTTTTCCCCCCACATCCAGTACTTCAAGGAAATAATCACGGAAAGCTTCTTTACTGGAAAGAAACTCGTCCGTGATCAGTAAACTTCAAACTGATGGTTTAAATTGGACTATAAACTATGAAATCATCCGATGGGCTTAATAGACCAGCAGAGGAAAAAGCCACACCTGTTTGAGCCCACTGTTATTCTACACTGCGTAATGGACACCTAACAATGTGAAGGATCGTTTTCCTTACCGTTAGGAGGAACGGCAGAAGAATAAAAAAGCTGCATTTAAGCAGAGGAGCCATCGAGTCGGTGAAAAAAGTATATGTAAACTTGTCAAATCCTCCTGTTCGAGTGGAATCGCGTCAACTCGTCTCGATCTTGATCTCTTTTGCGCAGACTTTGACCCTTCGCTGGGATAGGAACTCAGCGCCAAGAGGCGGTTCCTCTCTCTGTTTGATTGCTCACCAGCCACTGCTGATAACAGGCGGAGAATAGAGCTGGTGTGTCCTGGTCTGCATTGCTGCAATACTTGTGAGCTTATTGTCTTTAGCCGTGAGGTAAAACAGACTAGACTTAGAGGAAATCACTCCAAGTAGGTTTTTGGCGTGACATTGCGTTAAGTGATGGTTCACACATTGGAACAAAATGAAAAAAAATGATGCTAAGATCTATGATAAACAGCCCATCTTGTCTTTAAAGTGTGGGATTAAGTCTAATATTTATTTAATTTGAAATACAGTTTTTAATAAAAATGTATTGGGAGTTTAGTTTAGACCAACTTTCTCACTCGTGTGTAAAACTTCACCTGTGCCTGTGAAATTCCCAAGGAGTGCACCTCTGTTTCTGGGTTCAACACTCATAAACATTCAGCTGCACACTTCACTCTCTGGATGTATGTGGGTATGTGTGTGTGTGTGTGTGTGTGTGTGTGTGTGTGTGTGGGTGCATTGGTATCGCCGGGTGTTGTACAGAGAAAAAAAAAAGAGAGAGAGGAGGGGGGGGAAAAAAGATAAGGTATCCACACAAAGAGAGTTTGTGTTGCCAGGTTACATGAAACTTTCACTACCTATGTCCAAAGGTGAAGTGGGAGTGGAGTGAATACAGGATCAGTTCTATCTTGCCTCATTAGAACATTTATGTCTGTACAAGATTTATTTATTACAAGACTGATCTGACATTTCACTCGAAGTCTGCAACCCTTGTGTTATTAATATTATTCTTTCCATTTAATCAATCTTCATTGGCTTCTCTATTCTTCAACGTCTAACAGCAGCCCTTTGTGCTCAGTATGAGCACAAAGGTGAATGGGTGGTTTAGAGGACACTGTGTCACAGTCATTGAGTTGCGCTGTGCAAGATTAAAGCTAAATGTTAATTTAAGTGTCCAGTGTGTAAGTTTGGAGGCCTCTATTTTTTCTACCTCTATGTTTTCATGCATGTACAATCACCTGAAAATAACGCTCTTTTTATTTTTAACTTAAAATTACTTAAATAATATCCCACTATATCTTCAGTGGGAGCGGGTCCTCTTCCATGGAGGCCACACAAACACAAACACAAACACAATGTTGCTCAGAACAAACTAAATACTACCTTTAGACATGGCCTTTCAAGTGTGGGTTCTCCTTTACATTAGGTTGGTGCAACTAAATCCTACACACTGGAGACTGAAATGTTGAAAGACCTCCAAAAATGTTAATAATCACTCATGTTTAGGACTCTGCAGAGTGAGTTACATAATGTGTCATATATCTGTCCAGTTTGAGTGACCACACCACTTTTGGAGGATGCACCGTTGTTCCAAAAAACACCTTACTACTGGTGTGTATGTAATGGCTATGTAATGGCAAACTAATATATGTGTAGGTTAGGAGAATTAAGGATGTTGCCTTAGGTATTAGCTGCAATTATACGATACATTAGTCCCTATTAAAACAGATCAGGTTTTTTGAATCATAAATGAAGGTTGAATTTATCAGAATTATGATGACGTTAGTGTGTGAAAGTTTTGACTCATTTCTTACAGTAAGGCACACCCTGTCATACATAACATGAAATTCAAGTTTATTTTTTAGAAAGAAGAAGGCAGCATTTTGGGATGCTGTCGTATTGTTTTGTCATACTGGGACATCTTGCACACACCACACTGACACCTCTCTAAAACAGTTTCAACACACCAGTGTCACGTATTACAGTATTTAGGTGTGCCTGGTCATGAAAACTGGTAAATTACCTATTAACTATAACTAACTGCTGTATTTCATAATGTTTGATGTCATTCGCCTCACACACTAATAGTCACATAGATATTAGTCACTTTCTGAGAGAGAAAAACACCAGTGAGCAACTTGTCTCACTCAAATACGAACCATTGCCCCACCCTGTCTCTTCACTGGCTCTCATCCAAAGGGAGTGGTGAGAAAGGTGGAGTAGTTGCGTTGAGTGCATTCAAAAAACTTACCTCAGGGATATACATGTGTGTGACATAATCAGCGTAAACTATATGCTGTAACCCCATGTAAAACATATAAAAGCGTGATGCAAGAAGGAGCCTTCTGGCATTGCATCATGACACTGTTTGCATGCAGCCATTTTTTCCAAACCAGACCCTGCAACATTGTAAATCATAACAATGCTGAACATCACACCTTACTGAAACACTGCAATCCAGCTCCTTATGAACCGTGTCATACGACAATGACATAGGGAAATTATGAGTGTAATTCCTTCGAATTTCAAAGCAATGAAGACTTTCTGGTGACATTAATTGACCCCATTGAGCAATTCTTTATTTACAGAACTCAAAACGCCTCAGTGTGAGTAGACAGTGTGGGAGATAAAGGTCAGACACAGTGTCACTAAAAGAAGAAGTAGAAACGTAAAGGGTTTGTCTGTTTATGCTTGTACTTTGTATTCCATGCATATACTTTAAGCTTGCCTACAACGATAATTCACTTTCATTTTAGGTTGGAAGTGACATGAGGGTATTTTGCTGAATCTGTTTCACATTTATTCCTAAGACGCTCAGCCCAAAGCCTTTTCATTATGTCCACACCCATGACTCATAGGCTTCCTGACATTTTTCTCACCTTTCCTGTTGCAGCCACATGTAGTCTGACTCCCGAATGCACATTTAAACAAGGTCTACCTCCCCCATTATAGTGAATCAGAAAGGAACACAAGGCCCAGTGTTACTGCCTTTGGCTGCTCTCTCCCTTTTTTTTTTATCAGCAGTTTATAGAGATAGGGAGCTCGTCCCTGTGGGAACAGAGCCTTCCCCCCACACCAGGCTCTGCTCAGCACACATTCCTGCGGTGTTAAGTGAGGAGCCCAATTCTTGTTTCTCCTGACAGAATGCTTGAGCGAAGCTGCAAGAGGACGACAGAGGAAGGGGTCAATCTCCTGTGTGGAAGTGGGAGGAGAGATTAATTAGAGAGGATTCAGTGGAAAAAACAGGCACAAACAAATCATTATAAACGAGATAAAGCCAGAAAAAAAAAAAAATTCCTAAACATGAACTTTGACACACACAGCATGAAACAAATCAACATAAGTTTAAAGTGCTTTGGACATTTGGCACAATAACTTTTTTTTTTAATGTCTTGCAACATTCTACAATTGACTACAGAAGTGCTTCAGCTTGTTGAATATCTAGGCAATATTTCCCCCTGCTGGTGGAAAGGTAATAGATATATATCTGAAACTTATCAGGAGTTTATGCGCAGCACAGCCCTAAGGTGCTTCTCCTGCTTTTCTCAAACAGGGAGGCTCTCGGTCCTGGGTGGGGCAGCCAGGCAAGGTGTGTCAGCCTGTTGACTCACTGTCTACTACTGACAGATACCAAAGGTAGTCAGTCCAAAGAGAAAAAACGAGTTTGGGAATAGACGAGTTTGTCCTTTTGGCGGATTTAACACCGACGACAATCAATCATCTGTCACTTTCTTCGGTGGAGCTCAGTCCTGCGGACCAGGACGTCAAAAACAAAAAAACAAAAAGTTTCCAAAAAATATGGCGAATGTTTTCATTTTAAACCTCTGCCTGGTGTTGGTGAGTTTTTTATTTCTTATTTATTTTCATATCCTCTCTTTAAGTGTCGACACACGTCATTAACACGTCGTGTGTGAGAATTAACTTCTATTTTTTATTAGTACTAAAGAGGAATGTTGTTACAGAGTAATTATTTCTTATTGAATGGGGACTTTTTTTGCGATAAGAGCACCTGAAACTCACTGTTAAGCTCGACTTTGTGCTTCAGGTCGTGTCCGGTGTGCAGTCGTGTTTTATAACCAGCTCTCTCTACGTGCCTGTTCCTCGTTTAATTCACCCTGGACTCCTAATAACAAAAGGTACTTCTCACTTCTCATTTATTTATGAACTCTTTTGACAGTTTTACAGTTTAAATTACAGCTTGAATTATTTGGCATTTTGCTTTTGTAACCACCTTCCCTTCGCAACCTTTTCCTCATTTCACCCATGCTTTTTCTTTTCTTGTCTCGGTTTCTCTCAGTTAATGTCGCCGGCTGCGATACCAGATCACACTTAACTTTGAGTGACTCGAGTTTTACGATAAAGGATAATGGGGAAATAGTAGCTTTGACTGCGGTGTCAGTAGCAACAAGCGGGCGGACATTTTCTGTGTGGGCTCAGGACAACAGTGGACTGCAAAGTGAGATGGAAGTTCACCTTTTCCGCAGCACAGTGCGGGAAACAGAGGTAGGACTGTTGCACTGTTGTAACCTTATACATGTCAGAAATATGAGGATGAAATATTGTTGAGTTCTTGATCTGTTTGCATGTTTACAGCACAAAGGCAAAAGCAAAGGCAAAGGCGTCCTGGTGCGCACCAAGAGAGAATGGGGTCACCCACCCTTCAACATATTAGAGAATCTTCCAGGACCTTATCCTAAAAACATTGAGCAGGTAATGTTAGTCTTGAAAATATAGACTGCTTTGGTGTGTTTAAGATCTTCATTGTAGGATGAATCACAATACAAATGAAATTTCTGCCTATTGCACTGGTTTGTCTTTCCTCCCATCTTCTTTTCTCCCCCAGATTATCTGATTCCCACACCCAGACACACCTGTTAATGTCATGACTTTGATGACTGACATGTTTAAATTGTGCTTAATCCTTTTGGTGTGTTTATTCCTGCATGATGAGATTGTTTATTGGAATCTGCCCCTTTTTTTTTATCCAAAAGAGGTTTCTTTAACTTTGTGAGATTGTTTTTTATGAACTGTGTTTACTTGTGTGTGCAGCTTATATGTGTGTTTAACTCGGATTGTTTTGATTTCTCTTTTTTTAGATTGTATCGGATTCTGAGATCAACCACAAAGTGTACTACACTTTAAGTGGACCAGGTGTCGATAGTCATCCAGGGAACGTGTTCTCTTTAGACCGGTATTCTGGGATGTTAACTGTGCACAGAGCAGTTGATCGTGAGGAGTTCCCAAGGTTTAACGTGAGTGTGAAATAGGGCTGCAACTAAAGATTATTTTTT
Source organism: Larimichthys crocea (assembly GCF_000972845.2). Classification (NCBI taxonomy): domain Eukaryota; kingdom Metazoa; phylum Chordata; class Actinopteri; family Sciaenidae; genus Larimichthys; species Larimichthys crocea. The sequence goes on from NC_040012.1 coordinate 12,665,164, forward strand.
TAAAATGTATTAATCTGATAATTATAAAATGCCTGTCACAATTTACTATTACCCAAATACCAGTTTTCCAGCATGTTAACCTTTAAAAAAAATGTCTCCACAGTTAACAGCTAATGTTTATGACCGGCTCACAAATAATCCAACGGACAGAACTTTAGCTATCATCATAATCATCGATGATGTGAATGACAACGCTCCTACATTTAAAGACCGCCTGGAGTTTACTGTGCTTGAGCAAAGCAAAGCAGGTGAGCAGCATAAAATACACTGCCAGGAAATCCTGCACTGTTCCTCCTTTATTTTGGGCGATGATAAACTTCATGGTCATGCTTTAATACCACAGGTGCAGAGGTGGGGAAGGTGAACGCTACAGACCGAGACGACCCAACTACAAAACACGTTGTCATCAAATACACTCTCTTGGATGGAGCTGACTGGTTTAGAATCGACCCATCGACTGGTGTCATCAAAACAGTAACTAACACCCTAGACAGGGAGGTGAGCCACTGCACCAATTTATTAATGATTTACTCTGAAATACAACATTCAAATTAGATCATACAGTACAAATGCTTTATCTTGGTCTCTTGCCTCATCTATATATGTATATATATGTGTTTACCTTTATTTCATTTTGCCACATTTCTTTTTTTAGACACAAGACAAGTATCTGGTCAAGATACAAATCAAAGATAACGAAGGTGCTGCCAATGGTCTGGCTAACACGGGTACAGCAACTATTATTGTGGGTGACATCAATGACAACCCACCGACTTTCTCAAAAGCATCTGTAAGTGATTAACAATTACACACCTAAACATCTTGTGACAATAGCATTAAATACAACAGATGTGTTTTATATAAAGTCTTTGTTAACAATGTACAGAAGGGGGTTTAATTAAAGTTTTTACATTTTTTGTTTCCCTTAGTATGAAACGTCTGTCAAAGAAAATGAAAGCGAAAAACTTCTCCTCCGAATTCCTGTTCAAGATAAGGATTTAATAAATACACCAAACTGGATTTCTAAATTCGTCATCACTCAGGGCAATGAAAATGGAAATTTCAGAATGGCTACTGACCCTAAAACAAATGAAGGGCTTCTGTACGTTGCTAAGGTGAGTGAGATTTTGTGTTATTATTATCCGACAGTACAACAATTCAACATGGCACATATTGTGTACAGTCTGAGCCAACATTGACCAAAAATTAATATTTACAAAACACACTCTTCCTGTTTTTTCCAGGCCTTGAATCATGAGCAGGCTAAGAATGTTAAACTTCAGATTACGGCAAAAAATGAAGTTGATCTGACTGGCACCAACGCCCAATGGCAGTCCGTCCCTGTGACTGTCAGTGTCATCGACATGGATGAGGGTCCAGAATTCACAGCTCCTACAATCCGCTTCAAAGTCAAAGAGAACACACCACTAGACACGGTGATAGGAAGATACACAGCTGTAGATCCTGAAACCAAAAGCAGTGATGGCATCAAGTGAGCAGTCTTACTTTATACTTGTCTTAAAAACTTTCTGGCAGCTAATCCTCAAGGACCCCAACTCAAGTTTGTGCTGCTTCTCTTAAACACTGGAGGGCAGACTTTCACTGCTGAATCAAAGAATGTCCTGCTGCTAAAACACTAGTATTTTTTTCTCCACTCCCTGTTAGGTATTACAAGGTCACAGACCCAGCCTCCTGGATCAATGTCGACAGAAATACCGGAGAGCTGAAGGTTGCAGGCGAAATTGACAGAGAGTCAGACTTCGTCCAGGATGGAATATACAACATCACCATGAAGGCTGTTGATGCTAGTAAGTTTCTTGTGAATGCTAAATTCACTTTTATAAGCCATAGACAGAAAGCTGTTCTTGCATCTAAAAAAACAAACACTTATATTGCTCACATAATAACACAAGCTCCCTCAATATCCCTCTGGTGACACTAATCCGTTACTCACATCAGTCACCTGTTTTCTAAGTAAAACCTCTTTCTGTGGTATTGTTATGGCAGTCGAGTTTTAACGAACAGCAGCTCCACCCTCACCAGTATTTGCCAGAACAAAACAAGCATCTATGTCCTGGCTCAACGGTACACCTGTTGACACGATATGACTAGTCCTTAGCATTGACTCACTGTTCTGTGGTATGAATAGTGAAAGCTGGCTCTTACCCAAGATGCTAGCCAGAATTTCCAACCATGTTTATCTTGTTTTTTCCCCAAGTACTGACATGTCCTTTTTTTGTTTTTGTACTAACGTCATACTGATATATTTCAGGCACCAAGACAGGCACAGGAACCGTCATCATCGAGGTGGAGGATGTCAACGACAATAAGCCAAAGGTTCCCAGTGAGCTGGTGATGTGTGAGAACCCGGGAGGGCTCAGCTCTGTGACTTTTGTGGCTGAAGACGAAGACAACAGTCCCTTGTCTTCCCCCTTCACCTTTGCTTTGCCAGACAATCATGATGGCAAATGGTCTTTGACAAGGTTTAATGGTAGGTGGTTGAAATTTTACCCATCTAACCTACATCTGTTAAAGAATAGATCTAAAACAAAAAGTTTTTCATGGAGAAATTGTGGGGGGACAGTATGGATAATTACTTGTTTCTGGTATGAGTTACTTAGACCATGTAGTGTGGAATGGTGACTGTAGTGGACTGGACACGTTTAACAACAACAATACACCAATGAAGATCTGGAAATGCTCTGTAAGAAATGTTCAAACTACTCATAAAGCAAAAAAGTTTTTTTTGTTCTCTATCAAAACAAAGCACCACCACAAAGTCTAACCAAAACATTCCTGGCCAGTAAACAAGCCAGAGTCTGGTATAATATTGACTGTTTACAGCTCGACTGATAATGATTTTTTGAGGCTGATACCAGCACCAACTGTGTTGGAAGAAGAATTCAGGTTATTTATTTGGGTAAAAGTAGTAATACCACACTGTAAAAATACTCCATTACAAATTAAGTCCGGCATTCAAAATCTTAAAGAGTTATAGTAGAGAAGTATCATCAGCAAAATATACTTACATACAATTTAAAGTATGTTTTATACATTACATTATTGGATCATTAGCATTAATGCAGAAACGTTAAAGACATACATGTAGTACCTCTGCAAATGTAGCTCCTTTACTTACCAGCACTAGAAAGGTATTAAAAGCTAAAAGGATTTTGCAAAATCTGATAATGTAATTTTTTTACCATGACTTGAAACTATTTTTGATGAGGAACCCCCTAAATTTATTTTTTGGTCAGGATATGTAGGACAGCTGAAAACTTGAAAAATAAACCTGCTTTGCCTGGTGGACAAACTAGTTTGTGCACTTTATGTTGCGATGTTGATTTGTTGTTTTCATCCTATTTGTGATGGCAACCAATTTTCACAGTGAACACTTTAGTTGATCCGTGTTTCAAGTGTTCTACACAGTGTTGCACTACTATTTCTTGGAGGAATGTACATCTTCTCATACTTTTTTACACGTGTGTTTTCTCCACAGACACAGCAGCTACGTTGAGTCAGCTCAAAGAAATTCCTACGGGGATACACGAGGTTGATGTGATGGTTACAGACCTGCAGGGCAGTGGCGATTTACAGACGGTGAAAGTACGGATCTGCCAGTGCAGAGATGGAGTCTGCTTGGCCAAAGCAAGCTCTGTGTCATTAGGGCCACTGGGTATACTTGCTTTGCTGTTGCCTCTGGCCCTCCTCCTACTGCTCTGTGAGTCCTCTACTGCTATACTCTTGCCAGCAGAATTGTGTAGGCCACACTGTGTAGATAAGAAAACAAGGAGTTTGCGCTCATGAATGTGATAGAAAGTGTGTAATGTCATTATGCTAACTTTTGTGATGCATGGCGCTATCGTGAAACACTGTTTATTAAAAAAAGTGTGTTTTCTTGTGCACTAATTTCTAACCTACTTGATTTGTTATTGCAGTACTACTGCTTATCTTTTTCTGTGCGACAAAGAGAGAGAAGTTGGAACTTGATGATGGAGGAGGCAGCGGTGGAATCCTGCTCAAATCAAACACTGAGGCCCCAGGGGAAGAAGTGGTAAGGACATAATAATGAAAGCATTGCCGGGGCTCACACCGCCGTAAAGCAACTTTATTTTTTTGTTCTCGTTTGCTTCATTTATTCAGTTGTTGCTTCTTTTTTTGTCTTCTTTTCTTGCTCGGCAGGATTCAAGTCTCATCACTATTCCCACTATGGGGATTGAACAAGGAGTGAAGGGCAACACGTTGAAGACAGGATGGATGGGAACCAAGAGCACCAGCACAATCGGAGGCCATGGTGCACATGAGAATGGGACGTATAAGGGCATTACCACAGCTGATACAAAGGAGTACTCTTCTGCCCAGTATGATTACCAGTATGGTACTCAACAGTTTAATGGAGGTAATCTTCGTGGTAGTTATGTGGACTTTGACAACAGGTACTTCGCCCAGGACTCGGCTCTTCTTCACACCTGGCAAACACATGGACGCTATCTACAGCAGGTAATGTTGTTTTGTAGTTAAAAGCATGTTAAGATGTTCACTATAAAACAGCGAAAAATATGTCTGAGAGTGAACACAAAAAGCAAGAGAAGAACTAAATATGTCTACATGCGTACACCTTTCATTCTGTGAGGTTTAATAACGCCTTTGTTCTCTGTAAGAGCTTTGCTAACTCTCAGGTGTAATATAATCTTGTTCTCTAAGCCGTGATAGTGTCCTCCGTAAACTTTAATATTTCTCAACTTCTGGGTGAGAAATTATTTCTCTAACTTGCCGCTGAGCTGTTTGTTCGCTGTGTAATATCTGACTGCCAGTCATATCCTGAGCAGCCTGTGTGTTATCACGTGGGTAGTATCTCTCCCTCTTATAGCTAAGGCTTAGTCCACAGCTGAGTAATAACTCACTTCCTCTCTCATTGCGTCTTACAGAAGCTGGCCTTCATGGGAACAGAAGATGACGGACGGTATGCAGATGACGGCACCCGCGTCTACGGGTTTGAGGGGCAGGGCTCTGTAGCTGGCTCCATCGGATGCTGCAGTGACTATGGCGAAACTGATGACCTCGGCTTCCTAAACACACTTGGACCAAAGTTCAAAAGTCTCGCAGATGCGTGCAAAAAGTCGTGAACAATGAAGCTGAATAATGAATGGTGTTTACTTTTCTCTGTACACAGTGTCGTGAGGTCGGGGATCTGAACGCTCTGTGTCCCGCTGAACATGAATGAGAAATAGAACAAGCAGACGGCAACAGTGTGTGCGCACTGCTCCGCTAATGCTTTATGTTTTTATTTACTTTTCTTCGCTGCTTTTTGGTAAAGAGTCTTTTTGCACTGAAAACTATACAGATGCGACCACTTGTCCATACTTTACGTTGTGTGTTGCATGTTGTTTGCCTTTTTTTCATCCGGGCTCAGAATACAGGAGTCGAACTGATTTCGAAACCAGGTTGCATCATGCACATTAAGAGGAACTTCAGAAGCTCTTCTCTCTAATCTCAAAACATACACACTTACAAAACTGTGGGATATCACTGAGATTCTTGTGCCAAAGAAAACAATCTACCGCCCTTCCTGAGCTCATGTGGTAGCAGGTATAAACAAAATGGAGGCAAATAGCAGGAGGCTAAAGAAGAGGTCTGGGTAATAAAAACGGTTGGAGAGGCACGGTTAAAACGTGCTGTCTATCTCTCAGCGAGAACTTAAAGTGAGAGTTTAACTGTCGGCTTTAATACCGTTAACCTTAAGGGCTGAAACACTTGGCAACTCGTCTGCTGGGCTGTCTCCTTGTAGACTTGACACTCTTTCTGGTTTCTCAAAGTACTGATATCATTATCCAGATTTCATCTCCTAAATATCAAACATGTTTGAAAATATCTGGGTGGTCCCAATGAGCATGTAAGCAGTTATGGAGGTTTAAACCTGGATATGTAATATTTGAAGGGGTGAATCAGCCTAAAACTCCTGTGGTCTGAGCCTGGCTTTAGAGTCTTTGTGTGTTTTTATCCATCCATCATCCCACTTGTCATTTTCAGGAATGGCGAGTGGAGGTGGTTTTGCAGGTTCCTAATGACAGTTGTGTAGCTATATGTGGGGAGGGGCTGTAGGGGTTTTCTGTTAATTTGTCACAGCTGTGGGTATTTTGGTTATAAGTCACAATCTTGAACTATTCACATGAAAGTACAGTTTTGTTTTTGTGTGGCTGATTTTAAAGTATTTGTTTAGATTTTTTTTTTTTAAGAAAAATAAAACTAACACCTGAATGAAATAAGACAGTAATAAAACTGCCATTTGTAATATATCACGTTACTGTACAGTTTGACAGTTTTAAACAATAACGTTGACTGTCTTCCACTAGTTTTCCAAGTCACAGTGTTCGTCTGTGTAAACACATTCCAGTGCCGGCTCTTGGCCATGGATTGGGGCGTAGTTTCAGCCCTCTTTGTCACTGAGGTTGTTGCAACATTCTGATCCCGTGAAAGTCAACACAAGGGCGTGAATGGGCGGAGTGATTTGTTACCGCCTGCAACTATTTGAATAGAACAATAACCAGATATAACAAAAAGCTAAGAAGATCATAACAATGTCCTTGAGCCTGCTAATGAAAGGGAATCTGAAATTCCCATATGTCTATTAAGTTTTTAAAGCTGTAATTTTGCATGGTCATTAAAGAATGTTCCCCTGGTGAACTGCTACTGCAGCAGATGTAGTTTTATATACGTCTCAGTTCAATTTAATGGACATAGGATTAATAAATAAATGTGTTACTTAACAGGCTTTAAGCGTTTTTAAGTTAACTCTAAGTCCAAAGGCTTTTCTGATAGCTGTAATCTAACGCTACATGCTTTTTATACACATTAACTTGTAAAATCAGATAGTGTTTTGTCTTTGTACTTTTGCAGAAGGATGAAACAGAATATTCGAGCACCAAGAGTTGTTCATTGTGCTCAGTCTCTGCATGTGTACTGTGGTGAATGATTTACTGGGTGCGGCCCTCTGAGCTTGCACAAGATGGAGGGCAAAGTGTTACACCTACTGTCTGCTAGCTAATGTTTACCTCCTGTCTTCTGCAAATCCAGTTGGTGCACTGTATACAGTTACAGTAAGAACCTTGTATGTGATCATCCATTGTTTTTTCTATGCCAGAATTTTGGCAACATAACTATGATATTTATTTGGTTAACAGTAACATTGATAGCTATCACCATCTTTGAAACTCCAGTAACAGAAATTTCATTGTTGGGTCCAATCAACATGACTTTGAATTAACTGTTGATATCATATTTAAAATGGTGAGATAAGAAGCTTAGCTACATTATGCACAGTCCTCCATAAATAAATAAAACAAATGTATTAAAACACAGATGAATTGAGTTGGTGATCCCCTTATGCTTAGACTGATTATGGATTATTCATTTCTAGATATTCTAATACAGCATTGCCGCTTGTGAACTCAATTCACCAACTTTTGTGTTTAGTTGACATGCAGATCATGCATCAGTGTGATGAGTCTCAAATCTGGAAGCTGGAAATATAATTATAGGATCCAGAAAGGACCATCTGTCATGTGATTGTGGTGACGAGTATCAAAGATGACAGCTGAGAGAAGTTGGGTGGGGGGGAGGGAGGGGGAGGGAAATTAAATCTTGGAATGAAACTGGTCTCTCGCTACGATCAAACACTGGAATCTTGTTAAAAATACAACAACATTATCTGCACAAATTACAATAATACTGTCACAATTATGTGAGGATGTGAACGAGATGTGAACATCAAAGGTTTTTGCTCAAAATCCCACTGGGGCCAATTAGGACAATCTTGAAAAGTCACTTAACACAAAATAATGAAAATAAGCAGTTAACCCAAATATCTAAAGAAGGCACTCTAAGCACAGACGGCAGCTCCATTACCCCAATTTCACCAATAAACAGTCTTTTTATTTTATTTTCAGATTCTTAATTACAACTCTCTGCAGACATAAACGCTTTTGTGTTTGACTGGTTATTCTAGAAATCTGCGGTGAAAAGCTTCTTAGGAGTTTTTCTAAACAATTTCATGCACTGCATTTACCACACGGCCAGATATTTGGCATATTGTGAACATGAGAGTTCACGCGCTCTGTTGTGCTGTCAGAAAAACATTGTTCACAGTGATGACACAGCATTAAGACCAAGGAGTGAACATTACTTGAGCAGCAAAAATGATGCACAAGTTTATTTATAGACGCTTACAATGCGCCATGGGTGTGAAATGTATCATGGAAGTCCAAACTGAGACAGAGGAGTGAAAGAGTTATAAGATTGCCACACTTGGCCTCGCTCTGTCCCTACCCTGACACACTTTCATTTAAAAACATAGTTACACAGTGCTAAAGAAGCATCGCTTTGCAAAAACAACATGCTCAGCTGTCCTAACATATGGTGTGTGTGTGCACCGTGGGAGCTGCATGACAAAAATACCATAGCAGCAATTAAAGCAATAACAAACAAGAGTTGTTTTTTTTAGCTAATTTCTTCTCCTTTTTTTCAGGATCATCAAGTGCATCCTTATGTAAAAAGAAATGGCACTGATAGGCCACATAATTCAATAGACCACTTTGTGTGTCCACCCTTATCAGAGCTGCTTGAGCCATCACTTCCAGTCACTTCTGTAAAGATGCAATTAATTCTAAAGCAGTAGCGTGAAATTAATTTATTGCTTGTAATTAGTTTTCGGCATACTGTGAAAACAATCTCTTCAGATGGGGTGTTTTCACCCTCCACCAGAGAGTCTGAGGACACTTGGCTCCATCTGACTTCAATATGGAGTGGCGTCTTCAGCTGCCAAGAACGTGGAGAGCTCAGAAACTTCTTAACTCCGTGTTGACGCTGGCCTCAAGATTTACGGTTTTCAATGACACGTGTGAGATATTTTAGTTGCTATCAATGCACAAGACAAAGTAATTTCTTCACGGTGTGTCTTGGGAAACCGCAAACCAGGTCATGTATATATGGAATTGAGGTTGGTTTGTGAATAATTTAATCACTGAATGTGCGTGTTTTCTAAATGCAACAGGCCTTATTGGAATGACTATGATGCGTTCATGACAAACTACAGCAACTATGTATTGTTCAAATAAGATTCTCAGATGACTTATTACATATGATTCACCTGTGCTTTCCTCATGAAAGAATGTTACAAGTACAAGCTGTTATTACTGCCAGTGCCACTAGGTGTCACACTTACCTCTTATCTGAATTGAGGGTGGGGGTGAATATTAATAGAAGGTGGATGAGTTCAGTCAAGACACTTTCCCTGTCGATCACATGTGTAACCAAACACCTGAAATCACTTCAATTAAGCTGTGAAGTCATGACAGCCCAGTTAAAGTAAAGTGATGTGACAATTTGTGGCAGGAGCCTCACCATGCTTTGATATGGCATATGGCAGACGTGTACATTTATCACATGCTCTTAAGTCACCTTCACTGATATTTGGTGTCACTTATCCAACAAGATCAGGCTCCTCACTGGACCTCTGTGCTCATTATAACTAAAGTGAGAGGAGCTGACCACCTCTTCTCTAGGATAGTGTTCTAACACAGTGGATGAAACTGACACTGTCACTCTTTTAATGATTAAGATATTTAATCGTCTCTAAAGGATTTATCATATTTCACGCTTCGCCACAATTAAATCAAAGTTCAAAGACAGATTATATTGTGCTTTTGGCATTTAAATGAGAAAGTGTTTTATATACAAAGAGTAAATTGAACAATGTATGTATTTCTGGTAACCAAACCAGTCTTGTTACACTGTTTGTTTGTCTGAGGTATTGCGTTTCTTCCCGGAGTTGTCGTCCATATCTTTCACACTCTCTCTCTTACATATTAATTAGATAAATCTGTTTAGCAGCGGAAAGCCTCAGTGAGACATCTGGGTCTTAATTAGTCAAAAGGATTCAAGTGATAAACAGTCTAAAGAATATGTGTATAAATGCTAAATTAACCCATTCAATTAAATCTGTAATTATTAAAAAGTTGAGTGGTCAACATGCAGTCTAAATATTCATAGTTTGTTTTTCTGGTGTTTGTTTTGTGGGATGCAGATACAGTTTTTTTTTCATGATGTTTAATCACATTATAAAACAACGTTTTTGTGGCGATGTTTTCCGCGTTGACATCCGATCAGTATCTCACAGATCAAGGATCTCATTGTATCTCCAAAATGCTAATGAGTGGAACGACCCTTGTAAACATCATCTGAATTAATATGTCATTATTCCCCATGGAGTCCATATGATTATTACTGCACAGAGGCCTCTTTTATCAGCCAGCGGACACAAGGACATGAGTGACGCACACGGTAAAAGCATAGGCAGAGATGACAGGGTTACTTACTGGTATATTGTTTTGAAATTGCAATTATTATTGTTGTTTTTATTTTTGTTGTATCGATCCTTTCCCCCTCCAAATAGTAAATGACAACACGGTAGGAATGTAACAAACATAGCAAGATGAAAGCTTGACTTTCATCTTATTTCTCCTAATGAGGATGTAACATTGGAAGACCAAGCATTCATCAAACTTCGTCCACCAAAGAAACAGCCGGGCGGAGGAAAAGCCTTAAGACTCATTACTGCATTGAATAAATGGCTGAGGTTGACCACTGCTGAGGCCATTCATCACCTCTGAACCACATCAAAAGACAGTTTAGGAATGTGGTCAAGGCTTGGGCTTCTGTTTGTCTCTATTGAACGCAAGCATTGAAGTGCAATAAACTAGAGGTCAGGGTCCAGCAGCAGACGTAGGACGCGCAGAAATCATAAAGTAGGCTCATGTTCATTAGTGTTCATCCAGCTGAGAGTCACACAACAGATCACACTCCTTGTTAGGCTTTGAACAATGTTCTGAAAGAGATCCACAGCTTGTCTTGGTCTTGTTGGCGTGAGGATAAAATCACTTTTGCAGCTACTTTATGTCAAAATAGAGCACTGCATAATACACTCATATAGTGTAAAACAAACCCCACCCCAAGAAAAGATGCAAACAAAAGGATTACAGAAAATAGCTGCATCTCAAAAGGGTGTTGTTGTTGCCAGAAAGCCTTCAGAGAATAAAGAACGTTTGTTACAAGAGTTTCTGTCTCACTAAGAGCCTCAGTGTGACGTTGTTGCTTGTAAGAAGCGCCACGTATTAGCACAGTGGCCCCCCGTTACATTTATCTGACAGAAACAGACAAAGGGGGACCTGACAAAGTGTTTTTTTTTCCTCTTTAGTTATCATAATCAAAGTGAGCCCTCTGCAAAAATCTTACTGTCATGTTTCACCAACTGCTAGAATTTAACAGCCCAACTGCTAGGATTTAACAGCTGAACACGCAAGGATCAGCGGAGTGTGACTTTCCTGAGTAGAAAGAGACAGATAGACGAGGTTAGACAGGCTATGTGTGAGAGATGGAGGGCTAAGGTTTAACAGGTAGATTAAGAAGGTAGAAAAGAGAGATCGAGTGCCTGACACACACACACACACACACACACACACAAAGGTGAGATCATTTTCATATGGGTGTTTGTGACTCGATCTTGGGGACTGATTTGGGGCATTAAATCAGCACAAGGGTGGAGGCTCACTGAGGGTGAAACCCCTGCAGTAAACATCCTCAGACCACCTTCTGTGTGAGCTGCTGTTTTTGCCTCACTGTCAGTCTCTCGGCCGGGTGCAGAGAGAGACTTCAGCAGACTACAAAACGTGGTCTCACACTGGGGTCATGCCCTGATAACCACACAGTCTTAGTGAGGAATTTAATTGGCCCACTGCACATTTGACTTCAGGGAATGTTTTGACACCGTAGATGAGCAAAAGGTTGAAGCTGTAGATACAAAGTGTGCAAAACAAATCTTGGCCCCCCTCAGTCCTCTGAGCTCAATGGCCATAAGAAAACATTTGCATATTGATGAGGATGCTTGGAAAGTTTTTTTAAGCCACAAGCAAAAAAAAAATTGGACTAAACACAAACATCACCATTTTTTGGGAGAAAAAGAAACTGCTGGACAAATGTGTGTTTATTTCACATATTCTGCAAATAACATGGCAATGCGGAGCTGTCTATCAGTCACTGAGGATCTGTACTGGCGACAAATCCGTAAAATGCACTCACTGCATAAGAGGGCATGTAAGTATACAGCTTCATTATCTTTGAATAAATATATCCACAGAGGTAGTCAAAAATCCAATACTCCACCGCAGCAAATCTCTTACTAAGTCCTGTGACCACTTAGTTGTTTATTTATACCAAAGTCTGGAGAAGTTAAACCACACCGACACCCCTTACATGTTGATTCCTTTCATGTTCCAACACTGAGCTCAAAAGACATTTTTTTTATATCCACCAACACCGATGCTAAGGGAATACATTTTATTGATTTGCTGTCAGGCTTGGATCAACATGGTCCTATCAGGAAGCTTGGTACATAACAACACAGGCGGTGGACGGCAAGCAGAGCACAAATAAACAAGTAGATGATGATGTGTACTGTGGAAAACACAGAGGTTGACCCCACATATCATGCAGCTGGCTCAAAAGAAGCAGCATCCCACAAATCTGCCATGCTCCGTCAGGTTCACTTGGCTTGCATTTCCAGACAATTGGCAGCCAAGTGATAGATATCAGTGTAGACCCGATTTAACTTTTGTTTGGAAATCAGATAATCAATACGAAATTGAATCACAGCAGCAGCACACTGCGCTATTATAGATCATTCTTGTGTTCCATATTGAAAAGGATAGCATCCGCCAACAAAATCCATTTGGTTAGCACTTGGTAAACATTTTATACAATCTTTAAATGAAGATCAATCCTAACTCCAAGCAAGGATTTAGGCTATTGTATGTTAACTTACTCTGAAAACACTGTGTACATGTGGGAAAGAAGTCCCTGCACGCTGCTGTTTTTGTGAAAACATTTAAATCTCAGTATTTTCAGTGTTCATTGGAAAGTGTTTAGATGCGGGAAAAATCCGACTTAGTGATGGATAGAAAAACTATTGTTATTATCCATCCTAGGGGGACAATTATACTAACATTGGCGTTGTCAAAGTTATTATTCTACATTCTGGGAAAAACACTTATTCACTTTCTGACAGTCAGAGAATTTAGACGAGTATAATATATAACAAGGGTACATGGCTAGTCTGGCTGTGTCCAAAGGTAACAAAATCCATCTACAAGCATTTACATTTACATTTAGTCATTCAGAAAACACTTTTATCCAAAGCAACTTACAAAATAGGGAAACAATCATGGTAAAGTGCAACTAGGACATGTTAATGCAGCAATAAGTGGTGTGACAATACTCGAGGGAAGTGTCGATTGGCAACAGTCGAAGTGTATTGACAGCAGTTATCAGCTAGAAGCAGTAACTTCATGCAGCTGCCATGGGGCAAATGCTCAAGAAATAGTGCGTGACATTAACCCCAGTGTGTGTTTTTACACTTTTGGACTGATTAAAATGAGATATAATGTATTTATTAATGAAGGAGTCCATGTGACACAATAATCTACTAGAAAAGTGCTTTTGTTGTTTTGTTGTTGGGTTAGTCGACTTTATTAAGGTCACTTTCTACACCGCTAGTTTTCACTGAAGTGAATAAGAAGGCGATGGGTTTGTCACAGTGCTATTGCCATTCTGAACACAGTCTGTCACAATGTGGCCACTCCGTTTAATTTTTAACACCTGCTCACAATGCACACCTCATTCAGCAAACAGCCCAACCTTGACCTATTTGCTTTACATGCAGGATCACCTGTTCCCCTGCTGTTCCCGGGCTCGCTGTGTGCAATATTCTGTCTGCGATGAACTTCGTGCAACGCCTGTCTCTTTAAATGAGGGGCGAGGTTCCTTTTTTCCATCCTGTCTGTCTACCCACCAATACCACCTCCTCTTCTTCCTTCATCGATTGCAAGCCAGACATCCCAGAAATCACTCCGTCTATTGTGAGTGGCAGGTAAAAGAATGACAGAGGAGGATAAATCAATGCAACTACATTTGGCAGTCATTCCTTTCCTCTAACCTTTCATCCTCTCCACCGAGAGGTTAAATCAAAGCCCCATCATCGGCGATTCCAACAATGTGGAATGAATTGTTGCATGAGATGTTTCTAGACAATATACAGGACCTCTGTATATACATGTTTTTTTAAAATAATATTTTACAGAATTGGAAAACCAGAGTTTCCATTTCCAGTTGTGGTACTCCAGGATTATACTAGCTATTGTGACTAAACTGAAGATATTGTATTATCTTATTAATTGTGATGTATTTCCTGTCACACTTACTGACTTTTGTGAAATCATTTCTTGTTTCTATTTAAAACACATTAAAATTCAATCTTGGCTCTGATTCATCTAATATGTGCATAGTGATTAACTGGTATTGACTGGAGGAGCCCCCCCTCAATGCATCCTGTAAATACAGGCCTCAAAGAATGACCAACACTTGGGGAGTTTGACCTTTCAAGGGTCACTGTCCAACACGATGAATCCCTCTAAGATCAAATGATTACATTACAAGGCGCCTGTGATTAATTACTAACAGGGCCTGCAGCAAATTGCTGCCCCAGATGACAGCTTTTGTGATAACATTTCTTATCAGTGACCTCCATCACCCCCTCCATAACTCTCATAGATCACACAGCTCAGATTTAGACCTCCTTTCATGGAAGGTATTAAAGGAGCCATTGTGGCTATATGATTAAACCCATGAGAAGAACTGCAACTTTTATTTTTTTGTGCATATTAAACAGCATTAGAAGTTCAAGGTGGAGGACAGAAAAATATGAAAAGAAGGTAAGCATGTTGTATGGACACAGAGTAAAGACACAGAGTTCTTATTTTCTAATTAAATTATCCTTGAAGTCACTATGCTAAGACAGGCAGTGTCAAGACAGGCTAATTGCGAAATGAAAGGCGAACATTATTGCAGTGTTGAAGTCAAACGCTTTATATCCTTCTAACCTCAACACAGGATGTCACCTCACTTCCTACGTTGGCACTAAATGTAAACATATATAATACATATAAAATGTATTTCTCAATCTCATGTATTATTTTAGCTAGACATCTGTAGGATCTCTGGACACTCCAGGATCTTCACTAGAATTCAAAATGACTTTTGTGGGTTTGAGCAAAGTTTATCCACACAACATGAATTCAGAATGAGAGAGCCACCGACAGGTCAATGGAGATGACGAGGATGAGATAATGCAACCAAGAATGTACACATTAGACACTGTTGAAATATTAAACTTCAGGTTGTGTAGCTCTCGATACTCTTATTGGTTCTTTTTCATGATTGAATAATAGAATAATTATAGATTTTGATTAGAATTTATATATATTTTATATATGATCACTATTATTATAACTATGTGTTGCTTCTAAAGCGGCAAAGGTAGTGTTTACAACAGCAAAGCCACAATATAAATTAATATCTCACTGGAAACAAAGTTACAACGCTGATATTCCTGACATCAAAATACTGAGTGAAGTTTAGAAAGAATGGAGAACACAGACATCAGTCAGTATCAGTGATTCATCCTGTCCTCTGTGCTTTTCTGACGAAATTCACTGCCTGCAGGTACCGCTAGTAGAGAGAGAAGGTGCTTATTTGTCTCAGCCAGCAGCTCAATTTCCAAGAATTAGCTACATTTTAAGACATGTGGCAAACTAAGGGACACAGACTACATACGGACATTTTGTTTTAGCTTGTTTCACAGGTGCAAACTCATCTGGGATGGAAAACTGACAAAAATCCACCCAGGGGGTTTAGGTGGATTTTAAAATATATGCTTTAACATATGGATTTAAGTAACGTAATCTTACTGCTACAAGTGGTTTAGCAGTAAAGTCAACAGAGTTCAGAGCTGGGTCCAAAATTATATTAAAGTGCATTGCATCCACTATACAATGCAAGTTCATAAACAAAACAAAAGCACAATATGCACAACAACTGAGTCCAGTCAGTCTAGCAAGTTCAAGCAATTAGACCACTAGCTGTCACCATAGACTGAATAAAACACGGACGTGGTATACGTGACGTCAGCCACAGGTTTCTGAAGAATCGTTGTGAAGCTCAGAGTGTGGTGGCGCTTGTCGTCGCCATCTTGGCAGTCCTGCCCCAGTTGGCTACCAGCTAATCTAAGAATAGTCAAAGATGTGGAGCGTAGGTGGGCTGAATGACTCACAAACAAGCCACCTGTGATGGCACCCACCTGTCACCTCAAGTACAGTTGTCAAGAACAACAAAATATTTGTACCAGGCTGTAAACGTGTGTGGAGGTTGCCGTCTGATTCTCAAACGTTTATGAAAGTTAATGATACTAACGTAATAATCAGCTTTTAAAAGAGAAAATTCACAAGAGGCACCAAGTGAGCCACCTGTTAAATGCTAATGGTAAAAGTGGTTATGACTCCATTAATATTTTTGCAGGGCTTGTTCATCTTTATTTAATAGTAGCAGCTGAAGGCAGACAAGAAAGTGCCGGGAGAGTAGGGGGTCCCATGCAGGGCCCCAGGTTGGCATTGGGTTAGAGGCGGGTTATTCTCTGAACAAGTTGCCAGTTTATCATAGGACTGAAACATAAAGACAAACAAAAATTCACGCTTACATTCACACCTACGGGAAACTTAGACTCACCAATTAACCTCCATGTCTTTGGACTGTGGGAGGAAGCCGGAGTACCCAGAGAGAACCCATGGAGACATGGGGAGAACATGCAATCATCACACAGAAAGGCCACAGCCGGATAACTTCCAACTTGACAAAAACAAATACTCGCCAGCTCCTCTCAGGTTTCACACCACTGCTGTTCCCACCTGAGCCTGCCATGTCTTCATCGTCTCCAGAGTCAGAGTTCTGGTTGGAGCTACCCTGGCATCGCCAGACTAATTTGCAAATGCCAGAGCAAATGACGCATCATGAACAAATCTATCGGGTTCCATGGCTTGGTCAAAGCTGCCTTAATGTTACGTAATCAACTTTACTGTGTTTTCTTGTCATCAAACTCATCGGTCTCGTCTGTGTCCCAGTCCAACCATGTTCACAGTGAGGCTGCTTAGCCTTCTTGCCTGGCTCTGGTTCTGGCACTCATCCGAGCTCTGCTCCGCAACAGCATTCCCTGCTGGGTCCCATGCCTGGGGCTTGAAAACCTCCAACACTACTCCAGTGCTCTGAGCTTTCAGTCTGGGAGCTAACTAGCTAATGGCAGCAGTTGGTGGCAGTGCGCCGCTAAGTGACTTCCATGTTCCAAGAGAAAAAACGTCTGTTTATCCCAACTGTAAAGGTGGAAGGAGACTGCAGGATAATAATAAGTTACATCAAAATAATAAAAAGCAAAAACGTTTGGTGTTGGCAGTAACTAAGTAACCGACAGCACTGACAGTGATCTCTTGCACCCCCATAATCAAAGTTTGGCTTACCGAAGAGTTAAAGCTTGTTTATCATCAACATTGCAGTGGAAACGAGCTTCTCTTAATACAGCCTGAGGGTTATATGGTGAAAAACATTACATTTATTCCCAGTTGCAGACAGTATATTTATGAGGGAGAACATTTTTCAGTAATAACCCGGAGACTAATGGCCAAGGTTGTTGCCAGCAGAAAAAAAAGTAAAGCCTTGTAGCTCAGATAGCATACAAGTGTGTGTTTTAAAAAAAACATTACATTATATACCTGGCTACAATATTCCACAGAGTTTAGTTAGAAGACGACATCTCATTTTCCAGTTACTCGCAGCTGAAAATGTTCTCATCTAAAAAACACAAGACAATTTTAATTATTCATGTGAATAATTATTTCATAACTTGCCATTATCAAACCAAGTGAAGAGCATCTAATGTGATCTTATATACAATACCATGAAATAGTAAATGGAAAATTAAGGCAGCATGAAAGCCTAAATGTATCTCTTCAGAGCTTTAGGAGGGATATTTGCGTCTCTATGGATTCATGCAGCTAATGCACTGAAAAGTCCTTGTACAACAACAGCATAGGCGCATAGTGACTCAGTCCATAGGCAGAAAGTAGCCATAACAATAGAGAATAGGGCAGATGAAGGTTGCATGTAATTACACCTACCCTCAGGCTTAATTAGGTCACCCTTAAGTGAGTGTTGTGTGATAGTGTGCCTGTGTGTTCGTCCCGTGAGTGAATGTGTGCGAATGTTATCTCCAAACACACCGAAGGTTCATGAGTCATAAGATCAGGATGAAAATATACAGGAGGCCTCCTGAAAAGTGCCTCTCCACCAAAGCTGAGAGCAAATCTGATAAAACATACTTGTGCAATGAGTGTGTTAAATGAGGAGGAGTGGTTTACATGAAACATACAGATCACTAACATGCCCGGCATGTCCAATATATGAGTACCCAGGATTTTGATTATTGTTTGTTGTCTTTGGCTCCTTCACATCAGCCAGTCTGTCATATTTATAGGCTGACTGATTGCATTATCCCGGCAGCTGAGCATAAAGCCACTTTGGTTTATAACTGCCAAGACAATGCTGCATCATAATGCGATGTTGTGGATTTGACTTTTCTTGAGCTTATCGTCATATGGTTGGCTTTTTTCTGACTAACTGCCGTGTGAGAACGGTCAGATAACAGAGCATAACAGCTCACTAGTTTCACAAGCTCTTATCCACATTTCTGTAATATAAATATATATATATATATATATATATATATATATATAGATATATATATATATATATATATATCTTTCCAAACTCACGCGCTGCATACACTTCAGTACTCCAGCTGTGGCATCATTTCACGCAAAATGTATAATGTATTGTTTCATACACATGCATGGTCATGCTTAAGGGCTAGACTCTATAGTCTTGTCTTGCATGTTGGATAGACTTAAACTTCACACCCGGCTACTTAGGATTCAGTCGTATTGACTCGTTTGAGATACTGTCATCACAGAGGAATGGCCGAAGCATCTCATTTAATCATGCTGGAATTATTCCAAGGTGACATTACTGCCTGCATTCCACATGTTATGCTGTTTTTTTCTTCCACTGCTTCCATTTTTCATTGTCATTTTAAACTGTCAACCTTTTGTCCTGCTCTCTCTCTCTTTCTCTCTCTCTCTTGCTGTGTCCTTGATATAAGTACCCACTGCTTCTGTCTGAGAACACCATTATTACCATGCATGGCTGTTTGCTGGAAAAAAAAGAGAAAGAAAAGCTAATGATGTTGGCTTGAGCTCAGAGCTAATTAAAATTCTATAAATATGGTGGAGGTAGGTGGCGTGATGGATGTAGTGTGTCAGAAGTCCGGTGAGCAGGGAGGTGCGTGGAGATGTCTGGACGATCAATACTAGCATAGTGAATGCATGACACTGCATATGCATTTAATGAACCAACAGTTTTATCTGTTAATTACACACCAGGACACACACCTTAGCATTCTTCACACCGTGCTAAACCTTCCTGGC